>NW_005871104.1:2488976-2510583 GCF_000147115.1 Myotis lucifugus | reverse complement strand
GTATTTGTGAAGAGCCACACTCAAAGGGCCAAAGAGCCGCATGTGGCTCGCGAGCCGCAGTTTGCCGACCACTGGTTTAGTGTATTCACACACATGCCCAAACTTACTTTAATATAGTTATTAATGATTATATTTCATTTTAAGAAATGGACAGTTGTCATTCTTTCATGGAGTCTGGCATGGCTAGTTTTTGAAACCCGTTATTCTAGCCTTGGCCTGAAATCTGTTTCCCCTCCAATGTCTCATTTGCCTCTTTAGTTAAGTGAGTGTTGTAAGACTCTCAACAATATTATCCTTCATGGGAGCAAAAATGGGGTCTTGAGGGGAAGGAAGGAGGAAGAGGGAACAAATCTTAGTACAGTGATTTGTTGCCTTCCAAATCCCAACTCCACCCAACAAACTCTTATTTCTTAGTGTTTTGTTTCTCCTATGGAGAACTTAAATTGCCTTTTTTCTTTACAGGCCAATATTTTTTTTTTACAGGCCAATATTTTTAAGAAACAAAAGGAACAAAGTTATGAAACAGGGAAGTTATGTGATGTCAAAAGTACATGGTGTGTGAAGCTCCTTGGACCCAGGTAGTTTGGCTCCAGAACCCTCACTTTGTTCCCTCAGGCACAATGGTCAAACGACTTACTTTTGGTAAGTATGGCAGCCAAAATGGTGAGCAATATCATGGCAGCACTGGAGAGTCCAATGTACAATTTACTGGTGTTCCTCTGTTTATTTTGTTTCAAGCTCGTGTGCTAAGGAAATATAAGCAGATTGAAAAAGCATCTTGTTAGAATTATGGGCAGAAAACATTTCTTCAAATAACATACTCAGACACATTTATCTTTATTGGCTCTAGTCTACTTCTAGATCATGAGGGGCAAAACCAAATGATCTCCTGAGGTCCTAACCACGGTGAAATTCCCAGACAATTAGAAATTCAATTATGTATTTGGAGATGTGGAAATATTTTATATATGCTTGGAGTTAGATTTTTGTGGGTGCATGTGCTTGTCAAAGCTCAAAGTGTAGTTCAAAGGCTGCTCTTTATTATATGTAAATTATCCATATTGTTCTTTAAAATTTCAATAAGCTTCATCCTCTTATATTAAAAGAAAGAAACAATTTTTGTTCATATATAAGTTCACTTGTTGATGCTATCTGAATGTGCTGAATTATTGAATTTGGCCTTTGATACAGTGTTTATGTTTTAAGCATAATTCAAAATTCTATCCATGTCTATAGAAATGGGCCTGAAAGTGGCTGCTCATAGACATAACCCTGATTAACAATGAACTTAAATTGTGCAATTGGGTGGAAATGCAAATTTTGCTTAAATCTCCTGGTGCAGTTTGTAAGTATCCCCCTCCTAGAATAAGCTTAAAACATGCCAGGCATCATGCCAGGCCTCTTTCCATAGCTTAGTTCTAATACTAAAAAGATCCCACAAGGTAGATATTTTAACAGAAAGCAAGTGGAAGATCAGTGAGAAGGATTAAGCTTCTAGCTGCATCAAAGTTTAATCTCTGAAGTCAGAATCCTGACTCTTTCCTAGTCACTTACTCAATCACAAAGTTGTTTAACACATTAACACCTTAATAAGTCATCCTATGGGGAAACTTATTACATCAGGTAGAGAAAATCTCAGCATTGGCCTCAAAATTTCTATATGGAAGGCATTCAGGTTCGAAAAGGATATTGGGGGGCATATTTCAAAGCAAGCACATTTTCACTTACATAATATAATTGTTTGGAACAGCCTCCATGCCACCATAGCGACTCACAGCATGTTATTCCCTTAATGTTAACTGAAGTCTTCCTGGGAATGGTATGTTAGCTCACTCTCCTTGAATTAGTTCATTCGTTTTTGTTCAAATTTTTGGCCAGGAGAAAGTCTGTGATGTGTGAGTGTTGTGTGTATGTATGAGTAAAACATCACTTATCAGGCATCTCTAACAAGCTGGTCTACCTGTATCCATATGAACTTTAATCTTTGGGCTAGCCTTACAGAAGTAATCTCTAAATATAACTTGCTTCCAGGGGAACATAGCAGAGAATATGGCTAATAAAATAGGAAGGAATTTGCTTACAGTTTCATTGTATTGCCAACCGCTATCTGAAGGCTGGGTCACGGTGCTATTCCCATCTGTTCAACAAGAAATTGGAAATTGGTTAGAATTATAAAAAATACTGAATTTTTACTACAAACATGAAATATATTTGCATTGCTTTCTGGTGATAAAAGAAACAATGAATAAAAAATATGGTCAAGAAATATATACATATGGCCAAATGGAACAGGCATTATAAGAATTAAACCAAGTTACTAGCATTTATTAATCTATCCTGTAAGGTGTGATTCTTAAGAATTCTGTCATGGAACCTGTGAAAATGGATCCCTTTTTTCTTCTTTATGAGAAAAATATGTATTCCATAAAAAGTTTTACCTATAATTTTAGGAGCACAGAGGCCATTCATGGAACCAGGTTAAAAGTGCCACCGGTATGTACTCTGGACATCTACGTAATAGTCATAGTTGCTATTGTATCTATCACTTACCCCCCTATACCTATGTCCTAAGCTCTTCATCTCATTTAATCCTCACAAGGATTCTGCATGATCAGTGATGTTCCATCCATTTAGAAATGAAGAAAACAGATTCAGAGAGGGTAAGACATTTGTTTTAGTCACATAGCTGAGGGGCCAGTGTCGGCACTCATGTCAAAATATGTACACATAACTCTATGTCAATGACTTTCAAATTTTGAATGCTCTAGGTCTTCAGGAAAGAAAATGCAGTTACCTGTTGGGCAAGAAGAGTTCAATGCTGAGGTGGTCGTACTTGCTTCCTGTGGTGTAATAGGCGGGGTTTCTGTTGTCTGCAGTGGAGAAGATGAAGTGGTTTCTGAAATAAAAAGAATGAAAGAGCTCTGTTCTATTTGTAGAAAAATCTCCAGCCCCAACAAAAATAGGCAACAAACCTAAACTTGGGAATTACCTTCAACTCTTTCTTAGAAATTTATTCAAAGATAACATTGAGGCATTGCACTGCCACCTAGGTCTTTTATTATCAGGAGTAAATCTGAGATAGATAATGTTTTGGATAGTTATCTATAGACAGAATTATTTCACACTTTCCACACTTTTAAGATGTCCCTAAATGCGTAATGCCTACAAAAGTGCATCTTATGTAAGACACCCGATTAAGCTTTTATTCATACAAATGACATTTCATGTTCTTAAAACAGGGCCTAGGAGTTTACAGTAATCTGTCATCCCATCTTCACAATAACCCCAATCTGGATTTTCTGACATTATTCAATTTCACGATTATCCATCCACACATCTTTCCAGAGAGACGCACATATGTACCAGCACGGAATACACCCTCACAATATTTAATGCCTTGAAGTTTCTTCAAGGTGACTGCATTGCCCAATCTCTCAACTTGGTAATGATTCACAACCCTCGGCCAGGTTCCTGGTAGACCGTGACCCCAGCTCCTTCTGCAGTTGCATTCTGCTCACTCCTTCTGAATGACTGATTTCCTGTGTTATCTGACTCATCTTCCATTTCTCACCAAAAAGCGTCACTAAGAATTCTCAAGCACACCGCTATGCATCACTTGCCTCCTTATAAAATCTTCATGTTCCCTCTCCGGGGAGCACCACAGAACTTACAGCAAATTAGTGGTGCTGGCTGGACAAGAATTCACAAACCTGGGCTTTCCTTATTGCCTTTCATCAGTCTTCCTGATTCACCTTTCCCACCATCTTCACATTTCAACATCATCCTTTCTTATGTTTTACTCCAATACTGAACCCTGTAACAGGATGTGGGGACATGGCTCTCTTTAGGAACAAAGAACAGGACAGTACAAGAAAGTCAGATGATCAGTCTATCCAACTTAGGTCTGTGCAAAAGGCTCCTGACCTTAACTTCTTCCCCAAGTTTGATTTCTTGTGGGCATCTTTCTTTGCTCCCCTCCTCCTTTAATCTTACATCCAACCATTTCATGCATATTTTAGGAAACGAACATGTGCTGGAGGCACTGAGGATAGATAGGAAGTGGATGTAAAAGTAAATGTTTCTGCATTGAATTAGCTCCAGTGCTCACCTCCTTCCTGTACTATGAAGCTCAACTCTAGACTCCAACTCCTTAGGAAACAATCAGGATAAACATAAGGCTCAATTCAATGAATAATCAATTAATACTAGTAGCCCTGCGCACAAATCCGTGAACCAGTAGCTCTTTGTGGGGCCTGGCTGCTCCATGCCCGCTGCTCAGAGGCTCTTCGTGGCCCAGAGGCCCATCCAGAGCCAGGCATGGAATGCTTGCCTCGTTGCCAGGGCAACGCAAGCGTTCTGCTCCTAGGCCTGGCCAGAGGCCCATCCATGGCTGGGAAATGCAAATGACTTCCCTCCCTGTTCTCAGGAACATTGATAAAGGACTTCCTTCCTCTTTCTTGGCTGGCTTTCACCCCTGTGCCTCCACCACCAGCACCTCCTGTCACACTATCCTCCACCCCCTCCACCCTCTGGCTGCCCGGACTTGACCTTGCCCGGGAGTCAGGGGCCACTCGACTCTGCTCAGCTCGCTGGTTCCTTCTCTTCTTATGCAAGTGTTCCATGACCCGGCCTGGCCAGAGGCCCATCAGAGGCCGGGCGCAGAACACTTGCCTCGTCGCAGCAGCGAGGAAGCAAGCATTCCACCAGGCTGCTCACGCTGCCCGCTCTCAGTGGCTGCCTCCTTGCCTGCCCCCCTCCACTGGGTGACTCCCCGTGGGGCTGAGAGGACTGGGCACCACCATCTTGTGGCTATGGGCACCACCAACTTTGTGACAGAGTGACAGTTAATTTGCATATTACCCTTTTATTAGAAAGGATTCCCTAGGAGGTCACACAGATCTTTTCTTCTGAATTTCTACTTTAAATGAAGTCAAAAACTTATGTATGTTCACTAAACCAAGATGACTAATCCACACACTTTTACAGACACACACTATGTGAAACTAAGTATATAGAAGCTAAATCAATATTAAGAAAATCAACACACCCAGCCTGTATGCTCAGTGGTTGAGTATTGCCCTATGAACCAGAAGGTCATGGTTCCATTCCCCATCAAGGTACCATACCCCAGTTGTGGGCTTGATCTCCAGTATGGGGCCTGCAAGAGGCAGCTGATTGATGATTCTCTCATCATTGATGTTTACCTATCTACCTATCTATCTATCTATTTATCTCTATCTCTCTCTTCATCTCTGAAATCAATAAAAAATATATATATTTAAAAGAAGAGAGTCAGCCCTGACCGTTTGGCTCAGTGGATAGAGCATTGCACTGCGGACCGAAGGGTCCCGGGTTTGATTCCAGTCAAGGGCATGTACCTTGGTTGCGGGCATATCCCCAGTGGGGGGGTGTGCAGGAGGCAGCTGATGTTCCTCTCTCATCGATGTTTCTAACTCTCTAGTCTATCCCTCTCCCTTCCTCGCTGTAAAAAATCAATAAAATATATTTTTTAAAAAAAATAAAGAATAGAGTCAACAGATTCTCTAGTATGTTCAGCTGCCTGGAAGAAAGCTATTTTTCTTACATACATTTAAGGCTCTAAAATCCGAGTTTTAACCTAATGCCCTCTCCTCCATACTCAGCTTATAGCACAAATGCTTCAGATCCCTTATGGCTAAATATACACAAGACTCAATAGGAGTTAAGGAAAAATCAATGTTCCATCAGATTTCTCTGGCTAAGAGGTTGAGACATTTCTGTTACTCTTCAGAATCCAGACAACCTCAAGGAGTCAAAAAGTTTTGAAGGTTTTGAGAATCTTCACTAAAGGTTTTCTTTTTAATCTTAAAAATAGAAGTTTGAATCTAAAGTAGTCCACAGGAGGCCAAGCTATTTCTTGACTCATGTCAAATTATTCTCTATTTGTATTACAATTAAACACTTAACTATCCGAAACTTGAGGTGTGAAGCACGTAGCCTGAATTGAAATAAGCCATACATTCTAAATTCCTGAAATCCTTAAATCACATATTTACTTTGTCATCAGTATAAACAGCATTTTTTTTTCAATTTTTATGCTACATACTAAAGTAAAGAATGCTAGAAGCAAAACTATCACTGAGTGACATAAAAAGACAGGATAATTATATAAAGGGCTTTTTCTGTGAAGATGTCAGATCAGGACAAAATCATCCTAATATAACTTCAGGCCTCATGGAGAAACACCATCCAGTAGTTATACCCACAGTCCCAAATGCAAACTAATGGAGACTGAATCCTGACTCAACCACTTTCTATCCATATGCCTTTCAACAATGAAATTAGACTCTGTGCCTAGGTTTACACAAATATAAAACAGAATTGAATCACACCTACAATGGGTAGAGCTGGCATAAGAATCAAATAATATAATACTTGTAAAGAACTTAGCAGATGGGAAATGGGTTAGGTTCATGGGTGAAAAAGATCGAGGGATTTAGAAGTACAAATTGGTAGTTTCAAGAATAGTCACGGGGATGTAAACTACAGCACAGGGAATATAGTCAGTAATACTGTAATAACTATATATGGTGTCACATGGATTCTCAATTTATCAGGGTGATCACTTTGTTACTTATATAAACATCTAATCATGGGGTTGTACACCCAAAACTAATATATCGTATATCAACTGTAATTTAAAATACTAAGTAAATTAAAATTTGTAAAGGAAAAAACTTAGAATGAATCCTGTCACACAGGAGACAGAGGAAATGATCATCTTGATGAAGCCTTACCTTCCAGATGAGGCTCTGACTTCACAGTGGATAAAGGATCTCCACTTCAAGCTCCCTGGGACCTGTGCTCAACTGAGCCAAGTCCACACCATTCTCATTAGATGTCAAAGAGAAATGGTCTGGGGACTTGTGGGCTAATAATTAATCCCCTGGAGAATCTGATTTTAAAAAAACTATGGTCCCTTCACTGAAAATACTTACAGTTACAAAGGAAACAACAAATCTGGAATGAGGATTGTCAGCTACTATAAAGCTTAAATTTCTAACCCAGGGAAGAACATTAATCCTAGATTATACTTCCACCTTATGATAATAGCCTGGGTGGTCTATCTTTTCTCATTGCAAGGCCTCTGGGCTCAAAAACACATCACTTTCTTTCTTGGGATGTTCTGCAGGCGAACTGGTGCTGTAGCAGAGTTGGAGACCCCAGGTGATCTTGGGACCCTGGTGGGCTCAGGTGCAGCTAGAAATCCACATGAAAGCAAGTATAAACCCAGCAGGAAAAAAAAAAAAACAAGAGCTTTGTGCTGGGCATGGACATCAACAAAACCAGTGAGAGACTGTGTCCCCCTCCAGAACATCCACCTCCAGAATTGGGCACTAATCTCCCCTGAGCTCAGAGTTCCTGTCCTCGCTCAAATAGACTCTGACAGGGGAGGGCTTGAAGTCACACTGGAAAAAAGAAATCAGCTGTATGAGAAAGTGTATTTCCCAGGGGTTTTACAGGTGAAAAGGAAACCTGTAATTTACACTGAAGCACTCTGAAGACCATGCATATCAGATGTATGTATCTTCAAAAACATGTGTGAGGTGGAGAAAATGTCTAGAACATGAGGGCAGACTCTCATTAGCTTTTCCCTACTTCCTGGCATAACCTAGACTTTCCTCATAAACCTGTGCTCCACTAGGCCAAATCCTCACCATCTGCATTAGATGTCCAAGATGTCTGAGATTTGGGGATAATTAAAAACCCCTTTGAGAATCTCATTTGTTAAAAATAAAAAAAGGTTCCCTCACTCTAAAAGTACTTAGAGGTAACACACGCGCGCGCGCACACACACACACACACACACACACACACACGGAACAGAGATTCAAAGATACTGTGAAGTCCATGTT
Source organism: Myotis lucifugus (assembly GCF_000147115.1). Taxonomy (NCBI): domain Eukaryota; kingdom Metazoa; phylum Chordata; class Mammalia; order Chiroptera; family Vespertilionidae; genus Myotis; species Myotis lucifugus. The sequence goes on along the minus strand of NW_005871104.1, from coordinate 2,502,688 downwards.
TAGAAACCAAGAAAGAATTCATACCCTAGAATTGTAACTCTGCCTTAGCACATGCCCTCGGCTGTCTACATCCTCTCATTGGAGGGCCTAGGGCTAGAAAACACATCAGTTTACCTGTCTTGAATTTCTGCTGCCCTCCTGCTGGCTTTGTAGAAGCAGACATGGAGACCATAGGTGATGTTGGGCCCATGGTGACCTTAGGTGGAGCTAGAAATCAACATGAAAGCAAGGATTAATCAAGCAGCAGAGAATGAGAGCTTTGTGCTGGGCCTGCACACACACACATCCAATGAGAGACTGTCCCCTGCAGAACTGGGCACTAATCTCCCCTGAGCTCAGAGTCCTTGTCCTTAGTCTACTAGAATCTGACCGGGCTGGGATTGAGGACCAGCCTTCAAAAAAGAAACAGCTGCATTGAAAAGTATAGATTCCAGGAGCTTCAGATGTGAAAAAGGTTGCTCAGATTATGCACGGAAGCACTTGGAAGACACCAGCCATGCATATCAGATTTACATATCCTTCTACACATTGGTGAGGTGGGGAAAGTGTCCAGGGCCAAGAACTGACTTTGTCCTCTCTGTGGTGAATGACTAAGATTTAAACAGTAGTTCCAGGCCCAGAATGTTTACCCAATAAATTTCATTCATTTCAGTCAGTCCTGAGGATACCCTCCCAGGAGTCCGGCACCTAAATTAACTCACACCACAAGTATATGCTAGATCACACAGACCATGTATACATTATACACTTGGTTGAAAGGTGAATTAGACCACCAATGATTCCTTCACAACTAAGAGATGAAAAAGGTAATAACTTGGGCTCTTTCCATGACATAGCAGATTTAGGATTTCAAATCAGTTACAGAAGGTCTCAGAGCTACCCAGAGAGAGAGATGGCAGTGGAATTAAGCACAAACACAGTGCCTGGCACAAAAGGCCATCAATGAATGCCTGATCTACAATGTGTACTTTTTCCTCACCAGGCACCTTTGTATTCCGCAAGAATCTTCCTTGAATATCAATTTGAATAACTAGAAAAAAAGAGAACCTTTGCACAGGAGGCCAATGGTTTAAAAGCTCTTCTTTGGAGAGATACAGTTGAATTTGGAATCAAGCCAATTTTTGCTATGATGTGCAAAAAACATAAATCAACAAATATTTTTTAGTGTCTATTACATGCAAGGCATTAGTCTAAAGCACAGGTCAGCAAATCTTTAGTAAGTAGCCAGATGAAAGTGTTAGGGTTTGGCGGCTGTAGTCTGGCTGTTGTTCAACTCTGTCATTGTGAAAGCAGCCATAGACCTACCTGATGGTACAATGATTAGAAATGGTTCTTTCAGTAAAATATTACAGGTAAAACTAGTGGTGGGCTTGTTATCCTTGTATGAAGGGTCCAACTTCAGAGAGGACTAAAGGAATTCCACTCAGATTTCCCTTCTTCTCTAGAATTACATAGATTTTACTCATAAACCAGTGCCAACTGCACCAAATCCACATCATTCGTTGTCCAATATCATAGGTCTTGGTTTTTTGGATAATGATGAAAGGCTTTGAGAATCTTTCTTTTTTTTTTAATTAGTCCCTTCACTCTGAAGATACCTATTAGATGCATGTAATATAGGACAAGGTTTCACAGATCACACGAGGCCCTATGGAACCCAGGGAAAAACCTTTAGCATAGATGGTAACTCTGCCTTAACACATACTCTGGTGGCCTTTATCCACTCATTAGAAGGCTTAAAGCCTCAGAAACATATCATTTTACCTGTCTTATGGTTCAGTGTTGGTGCTGGAGTTGTAGGAGCAGAAGTGAAGACCTTAGATGGTGTTGGAACACTGGTGACCTTAGGTGGAGCTAGAAATCAACATGAAAGCAAGGGTTAATCAAGCAGCAGGGAACAAGAGCTTTGTGCTGGGCCTGTACATCAAGACAACCAATGAGAAACTATCCTCAAGCGAAGCTGGGCACTAATTTGCCCTGAACTATGACCTCCTGTCCTTGGTTAATGAGATCCTTACAGGGGAGGGCTTGAAGAAAAGCCAAAGAAAATAGAGATAGCTGTATTGCAAGAATATATACGAGGAGGTTCAGAGGGGATAAAGGATATCCAGGATTAACACTGAAGCACTCTGAGAAGACAAACCACGCAAATCAGATTTATGTCTTTGTAAATATCGGGGAGGCAGGGAAAATGTCTAGAGCCTGGACCTATCTTTGTCCTCTCAGTGGTGAATGACTAAATTTAAAAATAGTTCTTAGGCCCAGAAAGTTAAAAATATTTTAATTAACACATAGCATTCATTTCAGTCTTGAGGATACCCTCTGAAGAGACCTGCACCCTAAATGAGGACTAACTCACACCCACTAGCATAGATAAGATCACACAGACACTTTATATACTGGCTGGAAGGTGGACTAGACGACAGGTAGTATCTTTGTCTCTTTCCAGGGTCAGATAGGGTGTTGGATTCCAAACCACTTATGGAAGGTCTCAGAGCTACCCAGAGAGTGCTGACATTAGAATTAAGCTCAAACCCAGTGCCTGGCAAAAATGCAGATCAATGAAGGCTTGATTCAAGAATGTGTACATTTTGCTTAACAGGTACCTTTATATATATAGCTTCCTTCAAACGCAACTCTACTCACAATAAAAGAAACCCTTTAAGAGCAGACAATTGGTTTGAACGCTCTTCCTTTTAAAGAATCAGTCTCATTTGGAATTAAGCCCATCTGTGCCTTGAACAGACTAAACTCTTTTTCAAAAAATTTTTGTATCTATTATATGCAAGGCATTAGTCTTAAGCAGAGGTCAGCAAACTTCCTGTAAAGGGCCAGACAGTAAATGTGTTAGGCTTTCCTATGGCCTCATTGTCAGCAGCCCAGCTCTGTCAGTGTGAAAGCAGCCACAGTCCAGCTAGTACAAGGAGTGAGTATAGCTGTTCCAATAAAGCTTATCTATAAAAAAAAAAAATGCTGGGCCTGTTTTGAATGTGATATGGCCCTAGGCTATAATGTTGGCTGACCCTGATCTAAGCTACTGTCAGAGGCTTTTAAGAAGTATACAGACTAATCCTTTCCCTTCATTTAAAAACCTAATACCTAATATAGAGAAAAAAGTAAGCATGCAAAAAATCTGATCAAAGGAGCACAATGAACAATAAAGAAGAGGAAACCAAGACAGATCTAGTAATAAACTTGTCCTCATCAGTAGAAAATATCTTCCCCAGGAAGAAGCTAGGAAGATATAAGTGTAGATGCAGGTGAGGAAAGCTCTAACAGAAAGGTGAGGAGTAAGCTGAGCCTGTGAAAAATGAAAGAAAACTTAAGCAAAGACTTGGTTATTGGAGGCTCAAATATCTATCAAAGGATTGGGAGGACTGTAAAGTTTCCTACTTATTCCATTACATATCACATTTAAAAATTCAGACAGGCCGAACCGGTTTGGCTCAGTGGATAGAGCGTCGGCCTGCGGACTGAAGGGTCCCAGGTTCGATTCCGGTCAAGGGCATGTACCTTGGTTGCGGGCACATCCCCAGTAGGGAGTGTGCAGGAGGCAGCTGATCGATGTTTCTCTCTCATCGATGTTTCTGGCTCTCTATCCCTCTCCCTTCTTCTCTGTAAAAAAAATCAATAAAATATATTAAAAAGAGAAAGAAAGGTCATTTTATAAATTTTCAGTGACATCAACTCAGAGAAAAAGTGTAGTTGTTTACATTGAATAATTTTAGTTTGAGAAAAATATTCACCTCATCTCCCTATGGAGCCATGAATGCCTCTTCATGAACTATCCAGCATTTTTGAAGCACTGCAGACTGGGAAGGCCCTCTAGTCTACACTCTTGACTCTAGGTCAGGGGTGGGCAAACTTTTTGACTCGAGGGCCACAATGGGTTCTTAAACTGGACCGGAGGGCCGGAACAAAAGCATGGATGGAGTGTTTGTGTGAACTAATATAAATTCAAAGTAAACATCATTACATAAAAGGGTACGGTCTTTTTTTTTTGTTTGTTTTATTCATTTCAAACGGGCCGGATCCGGCCCGCGGGCCATAGTTTGCCCACGGCTGCTCTAGGTTATTTAACACTTCATTCTACACACGTAAGTAATTCTATTTCCCCAAAGTTATTAAAAAACAGGATTGTAGGAACCTCCTCTTTCTTTCTTAAAGGAAGAGAATATCACTACCAAACAGTAAACATCTCAGTTCATGCACATGAAGTGAGCAAATGAAGATAAACTCACCTGGCTTTATCTCCAAAAATATATTCTTTTTATAACCATTAAACCACCCTTTGAACTCAATACGGCAACAATAGGTGCCAGTGTCAGACAGGGCTGCATTCTGTATGGTTAGAGACAAATTCCCTCTGGAAATGATTCCATTCATCCTATAACGTTTGTCCTTCTCAAAGGTAACATGGTAGCCATCGGTCATTATGAGTTCATTTGAGCAACTGAATGAAGGACATGCCCTTCGACCCCAGCACATGGGTGAGATTTCATGAGCTGTTGAAAAGATACAGGGTAGCGTGACAGACTGACCCACCACTCCAGTCACATATGACACAGAAACTACAGCATCTGCAAATAAAAAGAAAATAGAGTCTGAGGCCTCAATATTTTAATTTTACATTTATGCCCACTTACTTCTCTTGATATGGTTTATTTCATTTGTAATCATGTGACTTTAATCTTAAATCTAAAAATTTTTATCACTTTTTTCTTTACATCTTTATCAGCATTTTGGTTTTTTGATAGTTGTAAACAACAAATAATTTAAACTTATTTCTATTTTTTGTTAGTCCTTACCCTAGGATACTTTTTCGTGGATTTTTAGAGAACATGGAAGGGATGGGGAGAGACACAGAGAAACATCAATGTGAGATAGACACATCAACTGGTTCAACTGGTTGCCTCCCGCATGAGCCCTGACCAGGTCCAGGTTGTAGCCTGCACCTGAGGTACATAACCTTGACCAGAATTGAATCTTGGACCCTTCAGTCCATGGGCCTCGCTCTACCAATGAGCCAAACCGGCTAGGGCTATTAAACTTATTTCTTTATTTAGGATTGTTTCCTGATAGGATAAATTTCTAAAATAGAAATTATCAGAACGAAGAGCAGAATTACTTTTTTCAAATTTCTTTCCAAAATATTTGAACCAAATGACACTCTATCAATACATGAGAATGTATTTCATTCTGCATTTACAGGTATTTGATTATTAAATAAGTAATGTATACATGTTGCTTTTCCCCTTCCCTAAATCCAATTACTGTCTCAATGAAATACATTTGAAAATGCCATTGCAATTAAGTTTTAATTTTTATTGCAATTTTAAAAATGTCTATTCCAAATGAAGTCACCTCATTACCCATCTCTCATAAAAATAAGCAGAGCTAATGTTTTCTTTAAATTATTGTTGGGGCTCTGGCTGCTGTGGCTCAGTTGGTTGAGTATTGTCCCATGCACCAAGAGGTCACCCTATATGGGTTGAGGGTTCATTCCCCAGTAGGAGCTTGCAGGAGGCAGCAGATTGATGTTTCTCTCTCATTGATGCTTCTATCTCTCTCTCTTCCTCTCCCTTCTCTCTCTAAAATAATCAATAAAAACATATTTTTAATTAAATCTTTATTGTTGAAAGTATTACATATGTCCCCTTTCCCCTCCCCCTTGCCCCCACCTCAGACCTTCACCATCTTATTGTTTGTGTCCATGGGTTATGCATATATGCATACAAGTTCTTTGGTTGCTCTCTTCCCATCCACCTACCCTCCCCCTCTGAGATTCCACAGTCTGTTCTATGCTTCTATGTTTCTGGATCTATTTTGTTCATCAGATTTCATTTAAGGACCAACTTGATTGCATTGAACAATAATGGGGTTTTTTGAAAATATACTTTATTGATGTTAGAGAGATCATGTCCAAAAAAATCCAAGTAGAAGTCATTCTTATGAGTAGATGAGCATGGCACTTGAGCGAGGCCCACTTCCCATGGTGAACCCAGAGAATTGGAGAACATTCAATCAACTACTAAGTTAAGCCGCTTAAAAACAAAAACTCTCTCCTGTGGTAATGGCATTAATAACCCCATAATTTCACCCGCCTGGTATGGCTCAGTGGTTAAGCATCAGTCTATGAACCAGGAGGGCAAGGGTCAATTCCATGTCAGGACCCAAGCCCTGGTTGCAGGCTCAATCGCCAGGAGGGGGCATGCAGGAGGCATCCTATCAATGATCCTCTCTAATCATTGATGTACTCCCTTCCTCTCTCTGAAATCAATAAAAATATACATATTTTTAAAACCCTATATTGTCAAATGCAGTCAAGTTGATCCTTAAATGAAATCTGAGATGTACCAACTAATCTTACGTATTTACTTAAGTTTTTTATTTTTAAATTACAATTGATATACAATGTTATATTAGTTGAAGGTGTAAGAATAGTGATTAGACATTTATATAACTTATGAAGTGATCATCCCAATAAGTCTAGTACCTATTTGACACCATTCATAGTTATTAAAATATTATTGACTATATTCTCTATGTGGTACTTACATACCCCAACTAATCAGTCCTTGCTCAAGTGCCATGTTAAGACTGGGCTATGAGTCTCAAAATGCTCTGAGAATAAAATAGATTGTTATGTAAAGTAAGAGTCTATTTTTTCTCTGGATTCCTATAATATTTAATTTTGCCTAATATCATTTGTAGATTACAAATAAAGCATGCTAACTTAAAAATCTAGTATGGAAGTATAATTTAAATGAACTTTTCCCCATAATCACATCACATCTGATGATTATTATTTTTAAATTTAGGTTGTGTCTATTCCTAAAATTTTCTCTATCTCATAGAATGTTTTGAATTAAGAGATAGGGTGTCCCAAAAAGTGTATACACACACTGAATAATTATAAAGGCGGTATTTATTTAAATATATTTTCAAAATTGAGCTACTGGCTGTTAAAGTGTGTATATATATATATATATATATAGAGAGAGAGAGAGAGAGAGAGATGAGCATGGCACTTGAGCGAGGCCCACTTCCCATGGTGAACCCAGAGAATTGGAGAACATTCAATCAACTACTAAGTTAAGCCGCTTAAAAACAAAAACTCTCTCCTGTGGTAATGGCATTAATAACCCTATATATATATATAGAATACTCTATATATTATTTTTATTTTTTAAAATATTTTATTGATTTTTAGAGAAAGAAGTAGGGAGAGGGAGAGAGAGAAACATTGATGTGATAGCAAGACAGTGATAAACTGCCTCCTGCATGCCCCCTACCTGAGATCCAGTCAGAAACCCTGGGCATGTGCCCTGACTGGGAATTGAACCAAGACCTTATGGTGCACGGGGAGATGCCCAACCAACTGAGCCATACTGGCCATGACATATCTTATTTTTAAAAACAATATTTGCACATAGTTAAAAACACACACAAAATGTACAATGAAAAACAAACAAAATGTCTCTTTCCATTCTGGCACCATCTCTTCTTTTCATCCCCTCCTACACCAGGAAAAAGCTGGTACTATTTCTTACATCCATGTAAAAAGTCCATGTATACCCAACTACCCACCACCCCCTTTTTTCTTAAATAGAAATGGCAACATGTAAGTGTTCTACTTAGCCTTAGATTTTGTGATTCATACCATTTAAGAAATTTTTTTGTTTCAGCCTGGTTCTTTGCTCACTAGTTGACCCATTACCTTCCAACAGAGTCCAAGCACATCCACCTTCCTCCACCACACCCACAGACAACCTACACTGCCCCATGCCCAGGCCTTCCAAACCCCAGCCCACCTATCACTTACCTGCCCAAAGTAGTATGAGGCTGGGGAAGGCTACCCAAGGAGGCATGACGGTATCTGCCTAAAGGAAAGAGAAACGGACTGTTTGGTGTGCCCCCACCAGATGGTATGGGGACACATCTTAATTCTCAGATTGCAACTTTTCCTTGTACTTAACTGCATGCATCACATGAGCCTACCCTGCTATGGATGGGAGACCACATACAATGGCTTCAGGTCTCTGTTAGCTCAGGGTGGCTGAGAGCTCTGTACCTCCAACAGACAGTCAAAGCTGCCCTTGGAAGTAGCCCCTTATTTCCCAGCTCCTTTTCCACGTGTAAAGTCCACACTGACTCCCGATGCTCAGAGAGATTAGGGAGGAAACAGGAAGGAAACGAGAGCCAGGCTCAGTGGGGGGACACCAGAGCAAAGACCAGTCCATCAATGGTCCTGATGCACTTGCCCTTGGGCTCTGAGATGATCGTCTACTGGCCCTTTGGTGAGTAGAGGGTACTTCTTGCCTTGTGGCCACAATGGCTAGTCCCTAGCCTCAATTATATTGCCAAGTTATCTATTAACAAGGATTAAGTCAGGATGTGAATCACTGTGTTTCATCACTCATGCTACAGGAAGCAACGACTCAGATTGCATTTATCGAATGATATCAGGAGAATACTACAGAAAGCAGAATGTGGACCAGGCCTAGTGCTCATAGACACAGACTCAGAGAAAAGCCCCAAAACTGAAAGTCTACCGTCATAAATGGGGGGCAGAGAGAGGCTGGCAAAAGAAGCAGCCACTCTAATCTGGCAACTAACAGTTTAGCCAAAAAAATTCACATGCAAGCTTCTCTGGTGACCGCAAGACCAAATGGACGCCCACACTTCTTCGCAGGGAACAAAGAATTATATAGAGTAAAGGGACAGTCACAGATACTATTCATGAATGCTACCAGGTATTGGAAATTGCTTTACATGCTTGACAAGGAAAGGACAAAGGCCTGCTCCAAGAACTGGTGCAGAGCAGGAGGCAAAGCATGATACCGATTAATGTCAGAATGAATATCGATTATGATCAGACAATCAAAGGGGAGGGTTGTGGAAAGCAGCCTCCATTCTGGTCTGAACTAGCTTGTGGGACAAACAGAAGTCACGTCATAGAACAGTCTCTCCTCACACTTCACCCCTCATGACCGGCTCTTACACTCCCATGCCTCCTCCCTTCTGCAAGGTGACCTACAGGTCAGCAGCGACTTCAGTGGCAGGGAGGTAGCTCACTTATTGCTAATTGACTGCATTGAAGACCCAGTTCTCAGTAACAGTGCAGACACATACGAGGAAAGAGACAAATTAAAAGAAGCAGCCCAAGTATTAATAACAAAGTTTTTCTTCATGCCTCCTAGGCCCTAAACCTATGGGTAGTAGGTCACCTAGGCTGTGGCCAGATCATTTATTTACTTGACTTTTCATATGTACTATCAAAAAAAAGAAATATTATAAGATGCATCGCGTATAAAACCACAGCATTTGGTTTGGATAATGAATACCCCCGCACCCCCCCCCCCCCCCACACACACACACACACTCCCCATAACTGGATACCACAACAGAATTCTGGGGTCAGAAAGACAAAAATTTACTAGGAACTTGAACTGAGAGATCTCCTTCTTTGAGAATTACACCTGCAGCCTAGCCAGGCTGTGTAAACCACAGGTTGTCCAGCAGGAAGTTGTGCTCTCTGGGGTATGGAAGGGGATAGGAGAAGAAATATGCCAGAAGAGGACCCATTCTCCCCTTTCAATGGATGGGTCTCAACTGCATTAGAATGACAGGGTCCCAACAGAGGCTAAGCAGTTCCTCCCCACGCAGGGATGTGAAGACCTATCCTGGTGGAAAATCCCATTGTAGAGTCTACTAAATGGTCCCTGTTCCAGGGGAAAACGGCTTGGTGTCCTCATCATAACTCCTTGGACCATGGCAAGTTTAGGGCTTATTGCTGTGTCCTTTGTTTTCTATACCTTTATTTTAACACAAAGAACAAAATTCTGATTTTGTATCAGTTTATTTTTTTAAAATATATTTTTATTGATTTCAGAGAGGAAGGGAGAGGGAAAGAAAGACAAAAAACATTGTTTATGAGAGGGAATATTGACTGGCTAACTGCTGCTTGACACCTATTGGAGATTGAGCCCACAACCCAGGCATGTGCCCTGACTTGGAATAGAACCGAGACCTGGTTCATAGAACAGCACTCAACCACTGGGCCACACCAAACTGGCTGTATCAGTTTACTTTTGATATTTGAAATCCATCAAATAAACCCTGGCCAGATAGCTCAGTTGATTAGAGCATCATCTTGATAGGCCAGGTTGTGAGTTCCATAAAAGAATCAACCAATGAATGCATAAATAATAAATAAGTTGAACAACAAATTGATATTTCTCTCTCCTCTCTCTCTCCCCCCTCTCTCACATCAATAACAAAAATTAAAAATCAATTAAAATAATAAATTCACTTAATTAAAGCTATTCTAATTTTAGAATGCTTAACCAGATCAGGACAATGGGCCTATACGAGGGACCAGAACATAGGAGCAAGCAAGGAAGGGGTGCTGATTTATGTTAGAACTAGAGGCCCGGTGCATGAATTAGTGCTTGGGTGGGGTCCTTCAGCCTGGCCAGCAATCGGGGCGATCGGGCTGTCTTGCCCAGTCCCAATGGGGCCATTGGGGCCAGCAGGCAGGGGAAGGGACTGAGGGAGGTTGGCTGTGGGAGCACACTGACCACCAGGGGGCAGCTCCTGTGTTGAGCGTCTGTCCCCTGGTGGTCAGTGCACATCATAGTGACCGGTTGACCATTCATTCTACTGGTCCTAATGGTCACTTAGGCCTGTGGTCGGCAAACTACAGCTCCCGAGCCACATGCGACTCTTTGGCCCCTTGAGTGTGGCTCTTCCACAAAATACCACATGCGGGCGCGTGTACAGTGTGATTGAAACTTCGTGGCCCATGCGCAGAAGTCAATTTTCGGCCTGGGCAAGTCTATTTTGAAGAAGTACTGTTGATATTTGGCTCTGTTGACTAATGAGTTTGCCGACCACTGACTTAGGCATATATCAATTGTCATCAGACAGTCTCTAATGGGGGGTTGTGAAAAGCAACCTCTGATCCAGGCGAAGTCCAGCTTGTGGGACAGACAGCAGTTACATCAAGAAAGAGTTTCCTCCACACTTGGGTTCAGATCCCAGCTCTGCCACTTAGGAACCTGGGTATCTGTGAGTTACTAAGTTGAGCCAAGCCTTGATTTCCTCATTCCTTAAATGGGACCAAAAACACTTGTTCTATCTCCCTTAAAGGATTGTTGTAATGATCAAACTCAGAACTAAACCTAAATATGCATGAATACTACAGCCTCCATTTCTGGAGAATTTACTGTGTCATAGGCTCTGTGCATTTTACTTTCACCCTTAGGCAGGTGCTGTTATTAACCCATCCTTGGAGGAAGAAGCTGAGGTTTGGAAAGATTATATCAGCCTAGATATTTGCTTTCCCTTTATGCTTTGTCTTTATATACTTACAGTGGACACTACTGACCCTACCTCAACTACCACCAAAGGTTAGGAGACATATTCTGAAATGCTTCACATACAGACAGGTCATGCCTTATTATTTGGGAGGCAAAAGATTTTATGACCAGCCCTGGCCCATGTGGCTCAGTTGGTTGGAGCAACAACCTGTGCACCAAAAGGTGTAGGGTTCTGTTCCAGGGCAGGATGTATCCAGATTACAGATTTGATACCCAGTCTGGGCATGTGTTTTGGAGGCTACTGATCAATGTTCTCTCTCACATCGATGCTTCTCTTTCTCTCTATTTCTTTTTTCTCCCCCTTCCTCTCTCAATATCAATAAAATAAAATAAAAAGATTTTGACTAGTTTTTGTTATACGCTGAAACTCTGCCAAATCCCAATAGGTCAGTGATAAGGATTTTCTAATTTAATTAAATAGTTTTTACTATTATAGTGAGGCTAACAAGTATACTAAGGATAAAAAAGTCCAGGATTGCCAAAACCGGTTTGGCTCAGTGGATAGAGCGTCGGCCTGCGGACTGAAAGGTCCCGGGTTCGATTCCGGTCAAGGGCATGTACCTGGGTTGCAGGCACATCCCCAGTGGGAGATGTGCGGGAGGCAGCTGATCGATGTTTCTCTCTCATCGATGTTTCTAACTCTCTATCCCTCTCCCTTCCTCTCTGTGAAAAATCAATAAAATATATATTTAAAAAAAAAAAAAAAAAGTCCAGGATTATTCTATCAAGCAGAGATACAGGTAAAATAAGCATTTAACTAACAAAATTGTGCGGAAGGACATAAAGGGCAAATGACACTCCCCCACTTACAAGCCTCTCATGACTCTTTCAAAAAAAAATCTAACTCCTAACCTAGATACAAAGGCCCAGTGATCTAACCTCTGCCCAACTCTCATATTTTTCTATCTCTCCCCTGTCCATGGGGTTCCAGTCACTCGTGGTTCTTTCAAATGTATCCCTACTCTAGTACCTTCTTGCTGGTGGTGTCTCTGCCTAGATCCCCATTCCTTTAGCTCATCATTTCCAGATTTCCCCTTTTCATTCTGATCTCTGCTTAAATGTCACCTCAGACCTTCCTCATCACTCTATTTTAGTTTTCTACACTGCATTTGTTACCTCCTTTCCTGTGATGTGTGTGTGATGTGATGCACGCACATGTGAGTCTGTGTGTGTGTGTGTGTGTGGTGTATGTTGACCATCTCTCTTAGAATTCTCTGTGATGATGGAGTTATTCTATATGGGTGTTGGACAAGCACTTAAAATGGGGTTAGTACAAATGAGGAAGTTAATTTTCTTTTCATTTAACTTTAATCAATTTAAATTTAGGGAGCATTTGAGATCTTTCTCTTCGGCATCTGTTGTCAATTTGGCTCAAATCAAAACTTATAAAACTTTAAATAAATTAATTTTCATTTAAATAGCCACACATGGCAATAAAATAAAATAAAATAAATTTAAAAAGAAAAAAATATATAGCCACGCATGACTATTGTATGTGCTCCAATGTTTGTTCCTATTTCCATATTATATAATGCCCACTTCACAGATGAAGAGAGGCTGAGCAAAGGAATGTGTTGGCTCTAAAGTCACACAGCCTCCAAGTAAGCCTAAATATGCAGGTCTTCCTCACTGATGTTGCCCAGGAGAAGCTTAAACAACTGAGAGGTATAAGCCATGAACCCATTTAAATGAGACTCTATCTCCCAAGAAATTCAAAGCACTCTAGTTTATGTGAATTTTTCCAATTTTTAGAATGGATTTTTAAATTATAGTTGATATAAAAGATTATATTAGTTTCAGGTGTACAACAGAGTGATTAGACATACAAACCTTACAAAGTTATTCCCATGATAAGTCTAGGACCCGTGTGACACCATACATAATTATTCCAATATTATTGACCACATTCCCTCTGCTGTACTTTACATCCGTTACTTATTTTATAACTGGCTGATTGTACTTTTTCATTCCCTTCATCTTTTACAGCCTCCACCTCCCCCACCCCCATCAGGTACCTACCAATTTGTTCTCTGTATGTATGAGCTTGTTTCCATTTAGTTTTCTTTGTCCTTGTTTTTACATTTCACATATAACTGAAAACTGATGGTCTTTTTCTTTCTCTGTCTGCCTTTTGTCACTTAGCATACTATCCTCTAGGTCCATTTTGTCACAAAAGGCAAGATTTCATTCTTTTTATGGCTGCGTAATATTCCTTTGTACATATGTAGCTCGTGTTCTTTATCCATTCATCTACTGACAGATGCCTAGGCTGCTGCTTGTGCTGAATGGAAGGGCATTTGGGAGAGATTGCAGGGCGTGCCAGAAGCA
>NW_005871104.1:2485975-2488833 GCF_000147115.1 Myotis lucifugus | reverse complement strand
TCCTGTAGAACTTGAGGGCTTTTCGGAGAGACTATGTGGGCTCTTGTGAAGGGTCTGGAGCTGCTGGAAGAGGCTCCAGCAAGGTGAGCTGTTTGTATGGGACAGACTCTCAGGGAAAAGCCAGAGCAGGGCAGACAGTGTAGGCCAAGTTAATAGAGAGATTTTGTGCCTGCCTGCTCAGGTCAGCTGGATGGGAGAACTCAACAAAGGGACAATAGCACTCTGTCCCCTGAGAGAGTTCCTACCAATCCCTGCCCCTCTAGCCTGTGCCCTAAAGTTAGTCCATTGAGTTCCTCCCCTTAGGTCCCAGGCACTTCTGGAGCTGCTGCCTCTGTGCTGGAGCTTAGAGGGAGGGAGTTCATGTGAACCCTCTGCCTACAGTGCTAGGTCTCCTATAACCCTTCCTCCATCTCAGACATAATCCCACTGGTGCCCAAAGCTGGATGTTATAGGAACTCTCGGCACAGGTGCCCTGTGCTTTGGAGCCTGAAGTGGGGTTCAGACCTCTGGCTCTTTAGGGGGGACCTGTGAAGCCCAGCTATCCCTCCCATTCATTCATCACCACACAGGGAGTGTGGGACCTGCCCTGACCCATAGTCACACTTACCTGTGTCAACGTGGTTCCTTCTTTATAACCTTAGAGACTTCTATTCAGCTGGTCTTCAGGTGGTCTCAGTGACCTTTGTGCAATAATTTCCACACGTTCCTGGAAAGAGGTGAGTTCAGGATTTATCTACTTGGCCACCTTGATTCCTTGGTGCTCTCCCCTGGAATTTTCCCTAACTTCTATTGGCTCTATCATTGTTGCCCTAATATGCCATATAATACTCAGAAAGTTCAAGCAACAAAGTTCTGATTTTCTCTTCCGCATAAATTTCCAGAGGATTGTACTTACGTGTGAGTTAGGAGGTTTCCAGCTCCTCTGACCGTTTGTCACGTATCCTTCCCTCAAGGGTTTTTATACCAGTAGATAAAGATAAATTCCTTCCAGCATTCCATTCTTTATCTCTTTGCCACACCTGGACATCAGACCTTTGGGAAGTATCTTTGAAAGTCAGACTTATCCGGTCTGACTGGATTATAAGGAGATATTAGTGGATGGGAACAATATTTGTGCTCTGCTATGCTGTTTTTGAAAAATTCCGCACAGAGTGATTTTAGGTCAGACTCTAGACCTGCAAGGCCATTTTTTAAAACTTTATTTATTTATTTATTTACTTACTTACTTACTTACTTATTTTTACTGATTTCAGAGAGGAAAGAAGAGGGAGAGATAGAAACATCAGTGATGACAGAGTATCTATCATTAATTGGTTGCCTCTTCCACTCTCCCCACTGGGGATCAAGCCTGCTACCCAGGCTTGTACCCTGACTAGGAATCAAACTGTGATGTCTTGGTTCATAGGTCAAACTCTGAGCCACACTGGCCAGGCTAAAAGGCCATTTTGAGACTGTTTATATCTGAAGGGATCTTAAACAACCAGGGCCAACTCCTCAACTGATAATGAATAAACTGAGAGCCAGAAAGAGGACTAGAGGATGGGACCCACAGAAGACACACTGTGGGGCCGACGCAGAAGAGAAAGCCGAGTACGCCTGCTCCTACGCAACTGTTCTTGTCACTTAACAAGCATTATTTCACCAAATATTCATTGAGTACCTCCTGCTAAGCAACCTTATCCTATGCTAAAACAAACAAAGAAACAAAGAAACAAACATATAGCCTTTACCCTCAAAAGTTTAGAAAAACAAGTTGCCACTTTAATTAAAAATGATGTATCCCTTGTTGGTTTTGCTCAGTGGATAGAGTGTCAGCCTGTGGACTGAAGGGTCCCAAGTTCGTTTCAGTCAAAGGCACATGCCTGGCTTGCAGGCTGGATCCCCAGCAGAGGCATGCAGGAGGCAGCCAATCAATGATTCTCTCTCCTCATTGATGTTACTGTCTCCCTCTCCCTCTCTGAAATCAATAAAAATATATTTAAAAATGATGAAGAGTTACACTGTGCTTCACTATAATTGATATGCATCTTTCAGATGTTAATAGCAAGTCCATTGAAACTGGAGATTTTGAACTTGTGTATGACAAAGATGTATGGATGAAAGGGTCCACTTGCTAACCTGACAAGCTCGGGGAAGGCCTGTATGGCGGTTCTGCAAACTCAAAGACCTAAAGTAACCACAAAGGATGGTCTGATATTAAAACTTTAACTTAAAGCTGTTCTGGTGGGTAGTCACATCCTAGGCCGGTATCTTCCCTGACAAGGTCAATCTTTACCTTAACTGAGCCTATAGTCTTTTTGCACCTACCACAACATAGAAAATATATCTAGATACCATATCATTGAAATGTCAGGGTTACTTGTAACTTCCCTTTTTTCCAGACTCCTCAGGGCACATCAAATGCCCTGTGTGCCAGGACAGATACCACAAAATCCTTCATTGTTACTGTTATCATGTTATTGACTGTAAACTATCCTGTACCCACCTAAGCAAAAGAAGTATGTGCCTATCATTTTACTTTTTTTAAAAAAAAATAATTCTTTATTGTTGAAAGTATTACATATGTCCCGTTTTTCCCCCCACTGATCACTTCCAGTCCACTCCCCTCCGCCGCCCCACCCCCCACTCTCTACCCCAGGGCCCTCATCGCCCCATTGTCTGTGGCCATGGGCCATGCATATATGCATAAAAGGTTCTTGGTTTTATTTACTTCCCACCCACCCACCCTCCCCTCCTGCCCCATCTGACCCCCAGCTCAGGGGAACTTGGTTATCAGATTGGGGGAGCCGGAACTCAATGGTGGGTGGGGGGCCACCCGGCGGGGCCCTCGCCCTGGCAGCCCCTTCGAACCCCAACCG
>NW_005871104.1:2483491-2485875 GCF_000147115.1 Myotis lucifugus | reverse complement strand
TTTGTTACTTAGATTTCAAATATGATTGAGATCATGTGATAGGTGTCTTTCTCTGACTGATGTATTTCACTTAGCATGATACTCTCCAGGTCCCTCCATGCAATCTCAAAGGGTAACATATTCTTTTTTACTGCTGCATAGTATTCCAGGTATAAATGTACCAAAGCTTTTTATCCACTCATCTACTGATGGGCACTTGGGCTGTTTCTAGATCTTAGCTATTGTAAACTGTGCTGCTATGAACATAGGGGTGCATACATTCTTACTGATAAATATCATTTTACTTTTTATCCAATCCCAGAGGTTTCCCCACTTTCTCCCACCTCCCTAATCACCAATGGATTTCATGTAACCCACTTACATCTCCTTCTTTGACTGTAGAGTATAAAACAAGGTGAAAATCTGCCATTCTGAGGATTATCCCAATCCGTTGAGAGTCTGCTTTCCGGCAATTGTCGACAGTTTGGCTCAAAATAAACTCACAAAAATTCTTTACAGGTTTGAATGTTTCTTATGTTAATAGATGACATCGTCGCATATTTGCTTTTGAATGAACACTTTCACATGTAACCAGTGTGCCTTGTTGCATTGTCACATGATTGTCAGACACTTCTTTCACATGTTTTAGGGAAGTTGGCTGAGTCAGAGACTTAATAGCATTGTGCTTTTAGCCAGATAGTGTTAGGGTCATTTGCTAAAGGACTCTGTAACTCTCCCAAACTAAAACCTCTGTAGAACCTGGGCACCAAGTGGAAATGCCTGTGCTAGTAACAATTACTTAAAATGTATGCTGAGCCCTAGCAGGTTTGGCTCAGTGGATAGAGCATCGGCCTGTGGACTACAGGGTCCCAGATTCAATTCCAGTCAAGGGCTTGTACCTGGGTTACGGGCACATCCCCAGTAGGGAGTGTGCAGGAGGCAGCAGAATCGATGTTTCTCTCTCATCGATGTTTCTAACTCTCTATCCTTCTCCCTTCCTCTCTGTAGAAAATCAATAAAATATATTATTACACTGTGATTAAGTTACCACTTGTCATCTCCAGGGCACTGGTAAGAGCTTTTCGTTCCCCTTTCTGCCATCTGTCCCATTCCAAATAACTGATGGAAAGTAAATCCTACTCTGAAAACCAGGGTCCCAGTCCTAGCTCACTGCCAGACTTGCTCTTTAAGTTAACCTGTCCAACTCTTCATTTCTTTCTATGAAGTGGAGGGCAGACAGGAAATCACTGCTACAATGCTTAAATCTTATCATTCTATTATAAGAGAAAAATGGAGATCATCAAACACAGAAGCATGTAAAAAAAGGTGAAAGTCTATCTTTTTTAAAAAATATATATTTATTGATTTCAGAGAAGAACGGAGAGGGAGAGACAGAAACATCAATGATAAGAGAGAACCACTGGCCAGGCTGAGTCTATCTCTTAACCATTTGCCCTTGTGGTAACCATATTAACTTGGGTATATTCTTCCAGATTTTTAAAGATTAAAAAATTATGCATCAATTATATATATTATTCTAGAACTTTTTTTTCTTTTGATTTAGCAATATAGCATTTCCCTCTGACAAGTAACATAAACTTTGTCAGATTAAGGGTTTCATCACTGTTGTATTCCTAGGGACTAAAACAGTGCCTGACAAAGTTGATGCCAGTAAATGTTAACAGTGAATGGATAGAACAAATTCTCCTGCCTGTCAGACTAGAAGTTCCATGGGGTAAGGGATGTGTCTATTTGGTCTCTCTCTCTGGTCTCAGCATCAGATTACCTGGCACATAGTAAGCACTAATAAATATTTGTTAAATTAGCAAAACAGCTCAACAATGAAACCACCTAATTCTTCTTACCTGCCTCAATGTGCTGATGGACCACAATAATCAACTATTCCCCTATCAATGAAAAAAGGTTTTGCAAACATCATTGCAACGATCGTCTGTGTATAAATATACCCTTGTTTAAAGATTTCTGTGGGTAAGAATCTCCTTTGGAGGGAACCACTGATGTGGTCTACGTGTCTTCTGAAGTCGCTTCCCTCCAGGTGACTAGCATCCATGGCATGCAGCACAGCAGCAGGTTAGTCATCACCGAGGGAGGGGCAGTTTTCAGACAGTGAGGTGCACATTGTCACTGTCTGAAAACAGTCACTTCTGCCTACATAGGAGCACCGATGGAGCTTAGGGTCTGTGAGTTCTCCAAGAAGTGAGGTGGCAGAGCTCTGTCTGAGCGCCCCAATGGAAGGGCTTTCCAGAAAGCTACCTTTCTGCATATTTAATGCTTTCACTCCAAAGACACCTAATGAATTTCTATTATGTGTGAGAGCAGAGGCCACAAATAAGAAAGGCAGAGATAGTCTCCACAGTCTTGGAATGGAAGCTTAGGGACCACTG
>NW_005871104.1:2465305-2483391 GCF_000147115.1 Myotis lucifugus | reverse complement strand
CAGATTGCTGCAGCCCTTCGTCTTCCTTCCACCAGGAAACGGAATAGGCATCCCAGTCACTGCTTCTTTTTCTGTGAAAAACATGTCCCCGGTTCTCTCCTTGAATGGAGAAGTTGGTCAGAGATGTTTCCCTTTGAGTTCTCCCCAAGCAGAACTTGACAACACACATGAGTGAGTGCACTTCCTTTTCCCCCAGGAGCTCCTGCCACACCACGGCTTGCTGAGCCGACTTCTTCACTGGAGAAGGAGAGTGTAAGTTGGTATCTGTAGGAGAGCCTTCATTCAAAGAAGCTTAAACGTTGAGACGCAAAGGAAACCTTCAAGGCCATCTAGTCTACTCCAGGAGTTTCTTCACCTTTTATGAGTCAACCTTCTCTTTGAAATCAGTGGCCCCTTTAGACTTTCTGTACCCAAAAAGGCATGCATATAGCTCAGCACGTAATTCCCCCCCACCCCCGCCCCACCTTCTCAGGAGCTTCGTGGACACATCATGGGACTGAAAATCCTGGAATTTAGGAGTCCCCACATTAAGAATTCCTACTTCACAGAGAAACTCATTTGAGTTCTAATGCCCTGATTAGCAGTCTCTGAGTTGAGTAACCTGTTGGCTGGAATGCAGAGGTAAGGTAGTAACAAGTCTGAGTACTGGGTAGATGATGGTTCAATCCTTTTGTGAGCTTATCCTCAGAAACTGGATAAAGAATGCTGGGTAGCCGCAGGCAGAACCTTAAAGTCAATCAGCTGACACATCTGATAGCTTTCAAAGAAGACAATATAAGCTCCCGGTCTGATGGCATAGAAGGGTGAAGACCCGGAGTTGTCAGGCTTGCTACCCACTAATGACATAGCAGTAATCCGAAGACGGGTCCTCCAGTTCATATAGGTTCTCCTCAATTGTATAGATGTTTTCCCTTGAGCGCATCCCCTCTGCTACTGTATTTTCTAACCCTGAGGGAGGAGGGAGGTTGGCCAAAGTGATGAGGCTGTGGAAATAAAATGTCGCATTTCAGGTAAGCATTTCCCAGGAGACATAGAACAAAAAGAGAATAGGCTTTGGTGAAGACATGCCAACCAAATACAGTACATGATGCTTGACTGGGTCCTGACTGGGGGAGAAACCGTAAAACAGAATAATTTGAAGAACATTAAGACAATTTGAATTACTCTTAATTTCCTTAGGTGCATAAATGGCATTGTTGGAAACAAAAACAATGGCATTGTGTGATCTAAGAGAATATCCTTATTCAGATGAGATACAAACTGAAGTTTAGTGAAGTGTCAAGATGTCGAAATGTCCTGAAAACAGTTCAGAAAAAACACACACGTGTGTATAAAAAATAGGTAAAGCAAACATATTAAAATGTTAAATTACACATCTTGGTGAAGGATTCTACTATTCCTTGTACCATTAGTTCAATTATTTTGTGGGCTGGAACAATTTCAAAAAACAAAAAAGAAATAAATATGTTCTATATCCAATCAGATTTGAGTTTGAATTTTATCCCTGTCACTAAACCAGCCATGTAATCTTGAGTTTTGTTATTTCATTTGCTCGGGAACTATTTAGTGTGTTACACACTGTTTCATGCAGCAAGAGACACAGCAGTGAATAAAACACACATCCCATGAAGGTTACATATTAGAAAACTTTGTCTCAGGATCCTCATCTGTAAAATGGGAATAATTAGCACTCAATCTGACCAGGCTGCTATAAGGAGCATTTATTCATTCATAATAAAATATTGAATACTTAGTGCCTACTAAGTATCAGGTGCTGTGCTAGGGGATATAGTTGTTAATGTGGCAGACAAGTTCCTTATTTTCTATGGAGTTTACCTTTATAGGTAGAGATGAACATTAACCAAATGGTGTGACAAATAATGAATTAATGCATGTAAATGTCACTATTAATGTTATCACATTTCAGGTTTCAGCTCTATTAAAGAACAGTGACACAGATAATCTAAAACCATTGATACATATTTTACTTGACCTTTTTTGGCTTCTGACTATTTACTGTAGACTATTTTGTTTTCATAAGTATACTGTCTCTATTTAGCCTAAAATTATTATTAGTTTAGATAGTATTCAATGGACAGAGTTTTTTTTTTCTTGATACATACTGCATTCTATCAATGTACCAAATGTTGCTAAAATGAAGTAAAAGTTATGTACGCTATATGTAAATGGAACTGGGGTGTATGCATATGTGTGTACAGACCTATGTGCAAATAGTCAGGAATGGACACTAAGACTGCAATATAAAGGACCAGTCATTCTCAACCCTATTTGCACATTAGAATCACGTGGGAAGCTTTACAAAAATATCTATGCTTAGACTTTATCTGTAAAGAATCTGGTTTATTTGCTCTGGGGATGACAACAGATTGTGTAAGTGATTCTAATGGGTTATCAAAGTTAAGAACAACTGGACTTGGCTATAAAAGCCCTGAGAGTAGATTCTTGGTTTCTTGTTTACTTATGGGGCACAGTGCCCAACCAGAGCCTGAATGTAGTAGATAATCCATCAATTGAAGGGTCGGTCAACTAAAAAGGCTTATTAAAATAGAAAGAAATATGCACTTCCTGTCATGGGGAGATGACTTCTATACCTTAACTTTAGGACTAAGGAAGCTAGAGAGATCAGGAAGTAAACAGAGGAGCATGTTTACATTTCATAAATCCTAAAGCAAAAAGGAAATATAAGATTAGATCCCAGAGTCCCAGGGCAGAACTTCTAAAAGCAAAGATCAAAGCCATATTGGTGTAGAAACCTCCAAGATTCCCACCTTCTTTCACCTCATCCCTTATTCTTACCTGGAAGTCTGTAACTTCTCTTTCCTATGAGAATACCCTGGGTAAAAAGGTGAAGAAAAGTCAATTAAAATTGCTTTCATAAATTTAAAAAAAAAAATGGGCTCATAGGAGGCAAGGATTATTTAAGGAAATCTGGTTTCCCTTAAATTGAATTAAATCAAACTACTAATGTGTGTCTTGGTTTGTTACATGAACTATGCTTGAAAGTAATAAAGATGCATTTTTCATTTTATTTTAAATTTTTTTTATTTATTTCAGAGAGGAAGGGAGAGAGAGATAGAAACATCAATGATGACAGAGAATCATTGATTGGCTGCCTCCTGCATGCCCCCTACTGAGCATCAAGCCTGCAACCCGGATATGTGCCCTGACTGGGAATCAAACTGTGATTCTCCTGGTTCATAGGTCGACACTCAACCACTGAGCCATGCTGGTTGGGCCATTTTTCATATTTGACAAATATATGGAACACCTACTTTGTGTCTGGCAGTATGTTAAACATCAAGGACACAAAGGTAAATTATGAGCCCCGAGTTTGTGAAACTTGTGTTCTAGTGAGGGTGGATTTCAAAAGTAATAATAACAACAATAATTTCTCATTGTGCTATGATATAAAGGAAACTCACAATGCACTGGAACTTATAATAGAGGTCAGGAAAGCACTCTCAGAAAAGGTGACCTTGAAGGTCAGCTCTGGAAGAGGAGAATGAGTCAGCCAAGTAAAGAGCCAGAAGGAGCATTCCACGCAGAGAAAACTGAGAAAGAACACGGTGAGTGCCTGAAACTGAAAACATGGCTGGAATAAGAGAGTAACCCAAGATAAGGTCTGAGTGGTAGGCTAGAGCTAGATCTATAGGACATTTAAAGTCATAATCAAAGTTTCAATTTTATTCTAGGACCTTTAAGAAATAATGAAAACATGTTTCTCTACACCTACTATGCAGTCTATTACTTTTTTTAAAAAAATTCTTACCCGAGGATATTTTTTCCATTGCTTTTTTTAGAGAGAGTGGGAGGGAGGGGGGAAGAGAGAAACATCAACGTGAGAGAGACACACTGATTGGTCGCCTCCCGCATGCACCCTGACCAGGGCCAGGGATGGTATATACCTGCAACTCAGGCATGAGCTCTTTATCGGGAATCACAACTAGGACCCTTCCTTCAGTGTATGGGCCAACACTGTACCCATTAAGCAACACTGGCCAGAGCCAGTCTAATCATCTTTAGGTATAAATATAAACTTATATTTCTACCTAGGTTTATGTTTGTTCCTATATTAGCAGTTCCTAACAGAGGGAAAGACATACAACATCAAGTGACTTACATTTGAGAATTAAAGCACCAAAGATAAGAACCAGAGCCAGCCCAGCAGTGACCCCTGCTCCAATATAGACACTTATTCTGGTGGTCTTGTAACCAGAGTCTTGTAACTCATCCGCCAATGTGGATATTTGCTATGGAAACACAAACAGAATTGCAGCTTATGGCCAGAAATAGGTTGTATGCTCAGCCATTTTCATGACTTATGCATTGGACCATCCTTTTTGCAGCATCACAGGAATACAGGAACCTAGAAAACACCCTTGATCTGTTGTTCCCTTCTCGACAAGCCTCAAAACACCCAAAGAAACGAAGTACTTAATCTTTGGAGTTCACAAGGGAATAAAATGTGCCCTTCTGTGCTGTGCAAAGAAGGAGCTCTTAGTAAGTGGACTCCCCTCTCCCACAGAAATAGGCTTTGGAGTAGAATCCTCTTCATTCACACCCCTTTGTGTTCCCATAAAATTTCAGAATGGTCTAAATTTAGTGGCTTGCAGTGAAACCACTATTTTTGCAGAAAAACTGTGACTTAAAAGCCAGACAGTCATGAGTTCAACTCCAAGCTCAGTCCTCAAGAGTTGAGTCATCTTATAGAGTTATTGGGAAATGTAAGTGACAAAAAATACAAAATGCGTGGCATAGGGCCTGATACATGATAAATGCTTAATCAATAATAGCTATTGCTATTGCTGTAATTAATTTGACTTTTTGATAACTGAGAGTCACACAGAAAATCCTCTCCTTGTAAAATTTCAGTCCATGGTCCCCCTTTAAAACCAACAACAGGAAACACTTTTAAAACAAAGTCAAGGAAATTAAATCTTCCATTTACTCAACAAACATTTACTACAGGAGTGCTATTTGCAAGGTATTGTGCATCAAGCATTATGGGTGCACACTTAAAAGGCAGTCCTTGATCGCAAAGAGGGGAGAAATACAAAACGTTGAGCCTCAGTTGTGAACACACAAGCACGAGATTGAGTTAAATGAATGAGGACCCCTAGATAAGTCCTCAAAGAATTTTTCGATCAATGCTAGAAGTTTGCTTTCAAGAGGTTTTTCTCCTTTACTCGAAGAAAGTGGGGGACACTAAAATCATCCTGTTTTTATTTATAGTTGGATATATAAATTCCTGGCTTAGAATATTCCTGACTGGTATCTTGTCATAAATAAATAAATAAATAAATTCAAACAAATAATAATCTTTCTCAATTGGATTGCAATGGAAGCAAGAAAAAACATGTTCTAGGGAGATGGAGGATCTTTGACTTGCCCACAGTGGTGTACAGCTATGAACTTTGAGAAAAGGGACACAATGCTAATGCTTCTTCTTTTTAGTTTTCCAGGGCTAACTATGTGCCTGGCCTTCACATGCATCACTGCATTCCATGCGTACACCAGGCCCATGTTACAGCAGTTAGAAGTGTTATCAGCAACATGCTACAGTCAAGGAATCTGAAACTAAGGAAGATTAGGCATTTTTCCCAAAGAAAGAGTGGGCTGGAAGGGAGACTAAAGCCACACTTTCTTTCCTCTGGGTTAAACACAATGTTAGCTCACACACACACAAAAGTTACTTACTGTTTGATTTTTATCATGGAGGGTCTCCAGAGTCTGTGTCTCTGCTACAAAGAGGAAGAATAACCAACAGAACAGTTAAAAATATTTTGTTGCTTAAAAGCAGACTTTCCTTTTAGATAGAAATTCTCTTGCATTTAAAATGCATTAGTATACGTACCAGTAAAGACATTGGCTTGCTGCTTGCTATTCCACCCAACAGTGGGCAGTGATAGAAAGAATGAACATGATTCTTAAAGACCTGTGTAAAAGCATGAAAGTGCTTCTGAGGAAATGGACAAGTCTTGAGTTTTGTTTTTCTTGCCAAGTCAACTATTCTGCCCTATCTGTGTTGCTTAATATTTAAGTCTAGTTCTAAATATAGATCCTTTGGGGGGGAAAAAAATATTTTCTTTTGCAGCTGTTGTGGCTCAGTGGTTGAGCATTGACCTATGAAGCAAGAGATGACAATTTGATTCCGAAGTCAAGGCATATGCCTGGGTTGCAGGTTCAGTTCACAGTGTGGGGTGTGCAGGAGGCAGCCAATAGATGATTCTCTCTCATCAATGATGTTTCTATCTCTCTTTTCCTCTCCCTTCCTCTCAAAATCAATAAAAATATATTTTTAAAAGAGTATGTTTTCTTTTATTTGAGTTTTTAAAAAATCTTTATAAGCCTATTTGAAATGAATTCTACTCTATACTTTTTACAATAATTAACTGGGAGACCAACAAATTTTACTGAACACTTATATGTCCATTTTAGGATTTTTTTCACCCCCAGGTAATAAACCCAGCTACTTATGTTCTATGAAATGGAGATTTCTGCCCTGAAGACCTATGTTCAATATGTAGTTTATTGTGTCCACAGGGCCCTAGTAGAATCAACAAAATCCCAACATTGATGACACTCAGGCAGGCATTCTATTGTAATTTGATTTCAACAGATAACAAAAGTTAATTTTCTTGAAAAAGTTTGGCATTTTCTCAATAAGAGGAAAACAGGGTATTTGGTTGCCTAAACATGAAGATAAAAATAACTATAGCTACAATTTACCATGAGCAGGCATTGTGCTAAACTTTTGAAGTAACTCATTTAGCGTTCAAAACAACTATCCTAAAGTAGAGACAATTAGCTCCATTACACAAATGAAGAAGCCAAGAATTAGGAAGTGACTTAACCAAGGTCACACAGCTTAGTGAATGACAGAAATGGTCTTCCAATTTAGTTTTCCATGGCTTTAGTATACACTCTTTAAAAAAAATGTTTGTATTGATTCTATATTGATTTTAGAGAGAGAGCAAGGGAGAGGAAGAGAGAGAGAAACATCAATGAGAAACATCATCAATCGGCTGCCTCCTGCACGCCCCACTCTGGGAACCGGGCCCACAACCCAGGCATGTGCCCTGAGGGGGGAATTGACCCAGTGACCTCTTGATGCATGGGTCCACACTAGGCTACTGAGCCACACTGGCTGGGCTTTTTTTTTTTTTTTTAATTGATTTTTTTACAGAGAGGAAGGGAGAGGGATAGAAAGTTAGAAACATCGATGAGAAACATCGATCAGCCGCCTCCTGCACACCCCCTATGCAACTTATGAGATTTGTGACATTAGGAAGTCAGATTTACCTATTTTTAACTGCATTTTACGGAATAAAAAAATGAGCTCCAGAGAGTATAGGAGAGACCAGGTCTCTGAGAGAAAATATTTAAGATTAATCTTTCTGATCAATGTGACCTGAAGACTGCTTTTCTAACCCTATCTTCTCTTCCAGAACAGCATGGAAAAGGCCTAGCTCAATTACTTAAAGAATTTAGCTGCTCCTACTGAGATCAAAATCTGAGGAGGATGCCGGGCTTATTCCAGTTAGAAGTAGTCCAGGAAATCACCGAATCCAACCCCAAACATGGACTGGAGTCAATTCAAGACAAAACATCACCAATCCAGGAATAAATCACAAAATAATAGTGCAATGTAACGAGTTTTTCATTAGATTAAATTTATTTAATTTAAAAGACTAACCCTTTTTTTGCAATGATAGCAATATTAAGATAGAAATTTTGCTTTTCTTACTTGGCAAAATATGTTGATAGAAATACTTTTAGGTGGGGGTCAGGAATTTTACTGGGTCATGAAAACCATAATTCTCTGGACAGAAGAGAAAGCTGAGATCCAAAGAAGTGAAAGGTACTGTCCCAGGCCTCATTACATTTCTCAGTACAGGTTAATTCCAGCACCTCCCTCACCTGAAATTCTCTCTCATGTGTACAGAAACATTTATATGTCAGTTCTTACACCATTTCCTCGTTTTCCCCATATTCAAAATCCTCTGAACTCGGAAACCAACTAAAGGCTTCCTCCTATACCCATGTAAAATTACCTGAGCCATGTTCCTCAGTGGTAAATATCCTTGGAAAGGCTGTAGTGAAGGCTCTCCGTGGAGTCCCAGCAGGGGTGACCTTGGCTAGTGTCAGAAAGCAGTGTAAGAAGGAGGCTTCTCTGAGAGCAGAGAGCTTATTTCAAGGAGTATAAGGACAATAAATAAAGAGAAACACATGCTCACCTTCAACCTAAACACCTTCGTTAAGAGTATATCACACATTTTACGAACTGTGTTACAGTCATCATTGTCACAGTCTAATTGTTAATAATAGAACTAATAGCCACACACTAAATGCTTTTCATAATACATCTCCTAAAATCCTTCCAATGGCCTATATGATAGGTATTACCATATTTCATAGAGGAGAAGGTCAAACAGTTTAAGTAACTGGTGCAACATTACACAGCTAGTAAGCGGCAGAACTGGAGTTGAATTCAGCTCCATCAGCCACAAGTACATGCTCCATAAACCTTAAAACACACAAGCACATGCACCCCCGTGCACACCCACATTTCAGTGGGTCTCAATCCTGGCTTCAGGCGGGGGAGCAGCACCTGCGGAAGACTTTGTAAACTCCCAGTGCTCAGGCTCTACTTCCAGAAACACTGGTTTCTCTGGTTTGTGGGTAGGGCTCTAGCATCTATCGGTGTTAAAAAGCCCCCCAAGTGAATCTGATGAGCAGCCAGGGTTCCAACTATTGATCTAGGTCTTTCCTGCCATTATATAGATCCTTTCCATAAGTTTCAATATAGATGGAAGAATTAAACACGGCCGGACATTGCTTATAGGCCTGTTAAGTCTTAGGGGTCCACCACCAGGGCTGTCACTGGTGAGGAGAGAAGTGAGAACAATTATTATATTTAATATGATCTGCAGAGGATTATTTGTAAAGAAAACATGCAAAGTCCACTCACCTGGTTTGATGTCCAACTCCAGGTTTGATTTTTTATCATTCATTGGGCCTGGGAATTGGATACGGCAGCAGTAAGTCCCACTGTCGGCTAAAGTCACATTCTCTATGGTCAAGGACACATCTCCTTTGTGGACATTCCCCTTTAGCTGGTATCTGCTGGATATCTGGTATTTCAAGCGCCTTCCATCAGTGGTGAGCATCGTACTCGTACATTGACTTATAGGACAGGGTCCCCTGCCCCAGCACATGGGCACAAGGTCCTCCGAGGTGGTTGGAGAGTAGTGGCAGGGCAGATAAGCATTCTTGCCCACCTCGGCTGTGCGTGACCCTTCCAAAGACCCTGGATAAAGAGAAAAGGAGAGCAAGATGCAGGCGATGAGTGAGGTTGGTCCACTTCAGGAAAAGTGCAAGTAATGCTTGCAGAGTAAAGAAACCACTGCTACTGGAACCGGTTTGGCTCAGTGGATAGAGCGTCGGCCTGCGGACTGAAAGGTCCCAGGTTCGATTCCGGTCAAGGGCATGTACCTGGGTTGCGGGCACATCCCCAGTAGGAGGTGTGCAGGAGGCAGCTGATCGATGTTTCTTTCTCATCGATGTTTCTAACTCTCTATCTCTCTCCCTTCCTCTCTGTAAAAAATCAATAAAATATATTAAAAGAAAAAAAAAGAAAAGAAACCACTGCTGTTCTCCAGTTTAAAAGGAGGATCCACTAAGGCAAGACTCTCAGACTTGAGGGGCATCTGAACCACTGGGACGTCTGGTTAAAACACAGATGCTCAACTACTAGAATTCCTGACTTACTAGATCTGGAGTAGTGCATAAAAATTTGTATTTCTAACAAGTTCCCTGGAATTGCTGACATGGCTGGTGTTGGAACCTCACTTTGAGAACCAATGTGCTAGGAGAGACTTGTGGCCCAGTCCTGTGAACAAGGCAGGGATGATGGAAAGAGTGAAAAAATATATAATAATAATAATCATTCATTGTCAGCCAGGAAAACATCTCAGCCATTTGGGCTAGTTGTTGTTCATCAATGAAGAGCTGTTATCCTAACACAATTCTCTCTCTCTTTCTCTTTTTTTTTTTCTTAAGTACCAGGCACATAAGAATAAAAACCCTTACCTGAATAAGAAGTTAATATATAGCCCTTTTTAGGTTTATAATTAATTGGTTTCTTTAAAAAAAACATACACTGTAAAACAAACAGTATAAAAGGTGCATGAAAAGTCTAGTCCCTCTGCTCTTTCCCATTCCCAGCTCCCTTCCCAAAGTCTACACATTAAGAAGTATCTGTGTAGGGCCACACCCTGCAACACAAAGGACAGAAAGAAGTCTACTATACACATTGTTCCTCTCCTTTAAAAAAAAAATTTAACATTAACTCAGAGACACTTCATATCATTTTGTTTAATCAGATTTACTCTTTGCTTCATAGATATATCACAATTTATTTTGTCCACTTCCCTGTTTGTGAACATTTAGGTTGCTTCCAAACTTTCTCTACTGCAAACATTATGAAGGCCATCCTTGTATCTTTATCTTGCACAACCCAATTGCAAAAGTCCATGCCCAGACTTACTTGTAAGTAGTAGCAGCCACAGAAGGACACAGTCGAAGGAAAGATGTGAAAACATGGGTTATAAGAAAAGCCCAAGAGTGGCTCTGTTGAGGTGCCGTTTTAATTCTTCAATTGAACTGTGTACTTCCTTCAACTGAATTTCTACTCCACGATCATGGGAGTGGTGGCCACTTCCCTGAGTGCCAGACCAGCACACCAGTGCGGCAGACTACTGATCATTCCTCTGTTAAAGCCACCAAGTCTACATCAAAGGAAACCCCAGTTCTCTGTCATGCTCCACCAACTTCCTGTAAGGGCTCTGATATTCATTCTGATAGTATAAACAAAGAGGAAGCAATACTCAGAAAGTATTACTCAATAAAGAAAAAATAGTGTCTCTCAGTGAGTAGAGAAAGCCTTCTGATACCTCCAGTAAAATAGTCCTTTGTTTCAAATGGATCATGTGTTGGTCTAGTTGGTTACCAGGGAACACAAGGTGGAAACACATGCATTCATTCAGAAAGTCAGTAAATTGGTCAGTGATGACCATTGCTTATGAAGCACCTACTATGTGTCAGGCACTGGACCAGGAGCTGGAGAATATCACATTGAATGGCATGTTCATTACCCTTACCTTTATGGGCCCTTTCCACTCCATCATAAGCCTAATTCTTAGCTTTGTTCTAACACAAATTGGCCTACACCATATAATCTTGCTGGATCTCAGTTTCTTCATTTATAAAACTTACAAAATGAGGAATTTGTGCTAATATTCTGACTTTGACCTGAACTTTTAAACTCTTCCACTTAGGGAAGACACAGTCTTGTCACCAATGCTTTCTCCCCTCCTTGGGGACCTCAATATTCTATTCCATCTCATATACACAAGGTGTCCCCTCCCCACCCACCCTAGGGGCTTCAGGCATCAATTGATGGAAAATACTGAATTACCGCCACACTCTCCATCACCGAGCTAACATCTCAGACCCAAGCAATCTCAGCCCTGGGAGAGTGACTTTTGTCTTAGAAACTTAGACGCCAAGGGTTCTTTACAAAAGGCAAGTGAGATCACAGACTGAAGAGTTTCTCAAAACCCATGGTCTTCTTCTGTCTTTCCTTCCTGCATTTCCCTGTCACCACCTTTATGCCATCAAATACATTTAATATTACTTCCAGCTTGTTCAGTGTGTGCACTTCCATAGCACCACAGAGCTCACAGTTACTCAAGAGATCACAGTCAACCTCTTCATTTTATAGACAGAGAAACTGAGACCTGGGAAGATTGATTTACACAAAAGTATATGATTGGTAATTTCAAATGAGAATGCAAGTCCCTAAGCTCCAGATTGTTCCCTATAAACCATGTTTCATGAACTTGATATTTGCCCTTGATATGTCTGCCCACATAACTAATAACAACCAGCATATTCAAGTGTAAGGTAGAGTCAATTAATCATGGTTTCAGGGCTGATATTTATGAAAAGCATGTGGTGTGTTACCTCTCAATAAATCCGCTAAAAAATAATAAAAATTCAGCCCAGCCAGTTGGCTGAGCATTGTCCTGTGTACTGGAGGGTTGCCGGTTCAATTCCCAGTCAGGGCACATACCTGGGTTGCAGGTTCAATCTCTCTCTCTCTCTCTTCCTCTCTCTCCTCTCTCTCTCTCTCTCTCTCTCTCTCTCTCTCTCTCTCTCTCTCTTCCTCTCTCTCGTGGTTGGCCTTTTTATTAATTAGCCAGATGGATATTACTTTTTGAGGAGGCCATTTTAATCACTTGCTCATGATTACATTCACAGTTCCATTTCTGTACTTAAAATTATTCTGATCCTCACTTTACAGTATTATTGCCTTCTTAATACCTTTGGAGTCACTTAAGACATTGTATGACTGGAGATGTTTAGGTAAAAGGAAGGAGGAAAAGATAAGTAAATACTAGTGGGCACAATTTGGAGAGCTCTGGCTTAAAAGCTGAAGTCTTGTCTGTGACTGTGACTGATCAGTTACTGTCCTGTCTGGGACACACTTGACTGTCACTTTGAAATGTGCCAGTCATGGGTTCACAGTTTCAAAGTGTGCTCCAAGTACACACCTCACTCAGCTCCCATTCCGGCCCTTGGGAAGCTGGGGAGACAGCAGAGGATGCCAGGCCAATCGTCCCTCCACCGAAGAAACCAACACAAACAGCAGAAAACAACCAGATAGAAAGGACGCCTCTTGGTGTGGAGGTCAGGAACATTATTTTGCATCATGATGTGTTGGAAAGAGTCTGACAATTAGAGTCAGGGAACCTAAATTAAATTTGTAGTTTCACCTCTACCCTTGGTGTGACCTTGGACAAGTCACCTTACCTTTTGGGATCTTTATTTTTTTTTAAATATATTTTATTGATTTTTTACAGAGAGGAAGGGAGAGGGATAGAGAGTTAGAAACATCGATGAGAGAGAAACACCGATCAGCTGCCTCCTACACACCTCCTACTGGGGATGTGCCCGCAACCAAGGTACATGCCCTTGACCGGAATCAAACCTGGGACCCTTCAGTCCGCAGGCCGACGCTCTATCCACTGAGCCAAACCGGTGAGGTCAACCTTTTGGGATCTTTAGTTTCCTTCTTAGCCAAACAAAGGTGATGATCCTCAGGGCGGGGGAGGGGATAGAAAAATGGGTGTGTACCTTGGCTGTGGGCAGATCACATACACAGGGGAAGTGGGCTGGGTGGAGACTGTGGAACAAGAGATGTGCTCCACCGCCCCAGCCCCAGGCAGTTGTCACCAAGGGGAGTGAACGCCTATTGGGGCTAGATGTTCCATTTTGGCAAGACTCCTAATTTTTAATTGTTGGTAATTAATTACAAAATTGTAAACCCTGGAGAGAGAAGGGGGGGCGGTGTTGGGGAGTCACCTAGGAGGAATATAGCCATGGGCTAACGATTTGGAGTCTCTAAGCTTCCTCCCAGCTTAAATTTTTAGTTCTAGGTGTATATATTAATATTTCAGTTGTGATATTATATTATTCTAAGTTTTTTTATTTCTTATTTTTAAATCTTCACCCGAGGATATGTTTTTATAGATTTTTAGACTGAGAGAAAGCAAGGGAGGGAGGAAGAGAGAGAGAGAGAGAGAGAGAGAGAGAGAGAAAGATAAAAGAGAAATATCAACCTGTAGCCTTTCATTCGCACCCTGACTAGAGATAGAATCTGCAACCTAGGTAAGTGTCCTGATTGGGACTCAAACCCACAACCTTTTGGTGTATGGGACAATGCTCCAACCAACTGAGCCACCCGGCTAGGGCTATTCTAAGTTTTAAAAACAACATTTTATTCCTCTGCTTCAGTTTACCAGTCCACAACTGGCCATGTTATTATTAGCATACGATTCAAGAAAATGATGACATTTCACTATTTATTAATGGTTAATCATCGTTGGAGATGTGGGTATGTCCTATCTCCTTCAGCTAGGGGGCCTCTCGCTCTCCAAAGCCTTACTTCACTTCTCTCCAGAAGATTCAAAGGGTAGACAGCTCCTTAAGGTTCTTAGTAACAACAGTACCATGGAAATCTGCTTCTCTGTAGAATTAATCAACCAACCACACATAACCATCCACTCATACAATAGCTACATAAATATCTACTCAGCAAAGGGTGACTACGGGCTCTTTCATTGGTGGTGTGTGGGTGTGGACCTATGATGCTAACTCATGTTGATTTGGGGTATGGTAATACTTTATCTGGCCATTGAAAAATCCTATTTGAAATTGCCCTTTTTAAGACTTACAGAACCACGCCCCCCTCCTTGGCCCCTCTACTCCCACGCCCCCACCTCCAGCAGCCACTGCACAGTGAGACAACCAGTATTTTCGCCTCTTAGGTGACCTGTAGGAGCCTTCGTTTTCCCTCATTCTGGGCTTTTCACCATCTCGTTTACAGGCAGCCTGACTTATTTTGATCTTCGGCACATCTCTATTTATATCCTGTGTGTCAGACAGTTGGAGGAAAGTTCCCTTTTGCGGCTCCATCTTTCTGCGAATGAGAGAAATTGAGATCATTCTTCACACTCATGCAGTCTCCCTGTGTGACCCACACACTCACAACTCTTGTGCTCACATAACTGTCCCTGTATTTCAAGTAGGAGAGTTGCCAAAGGCAAATTTATTTCCTGGAATCTTGTGTGATCCACAGAGGGTGACTGAATCCCTGCTTACTGAAGCTGTTGGTAACTGCTCTCACCCTCTTTTTCCTCATTCCATAAATACTGAGATGTTCTTTGCTGGGTATTTGTGGGAGAGTTTAGGTAGTGAGGTTTCCTCCTTAAGCAATAGCTTTATGGGAGAGGTATGCTTGGGGAGACAGGCAGCCTCAGGACGTAACTGCTCTTAGAGTTCTGATTTTTGAAAAAGTGCAGGCATAGGGCCAAAGACACTGAATTGTCGCCACCACAGTTGTGAACTGCTCCAGCTTGTGTGCCTGCCCTGTCTTCCCCTCACTTGGATAAATTCCTGGGATTGTGCACTGGGGATCTTCAAAGGGCTTGGGAAGTGTTAATACTGTCCTTGTTCTCCTGAGTTTCAGGTTGGGTTTACTTGGGTTTAAGGCCAATTGTGGCATTAGTTTCTTTATATTTTCCACCCCCATGGCAAAATGCAGTGCCCTCACAAAGCTATAGTGCAGGGACCCTGTCAGCTAACACTTTATTACCTAACTAGAGGCTCGGTACATGAAATTCGTGCACGGATAGGGTCCCTAGGCCTGGCTGGCAATCAGGGCCAATCTGTGGGGCAATCAGAGAGCCCCCACTGGCACCCGCCTTAGCCGGCCTGGAACTGCCCGCTCACCGCCCCGCCCCCCTGCCGCCACTGCCAGTTGCCCCCCTCTGTGGGGCAACCCCCCCACACCCCCCCTCCCCACCCCACTCACACCTGCCTTGGCTGGCCTGGGGCCTGCGGGTTGGGGGCAGCTCCTGCATTGAGCATCTGCCCCCTGGTGGTCACTGCATGTCATAGCGACTGGCCATTCTGCCGGTCATTCAGCTGTGTGGTCAATTTGCATATTAGGCATTTATTATATAGGATGATCTAATATACAACAAGGCAAAGAGCTGGTGCTCATCATCCTGACATTGGTGCCGGGAGAAGTGACTAATTAGGTTCCATTAGCCTTCGCAGCTGTGGTGAACTCACCGGCAGCGTTTATGTAAATGCCAGTGAAGACACTCTGGTGGCTTTGTCAGGAAGCCGTCTGACAAGCAGTTTAAATGCTCATTTTTTTAGGGGACTTAAAAAAATTTTTTTTTTAAATTGTAGGTATCTTTTATTATATGTCAGCACTAGTCAACAATATCTATTGAATACAGACACAAGTCAAATTCCAAACATTCACTAGGGTATCAACTGGATACAAGAAACCCCCTTTCCCTTTGGTGGGAGATCTTTAAAACAATACAAAACCTTGACAATATTAGTATTTTCCTATTATCATCTGTTAGGCAGTTCTAATCCACTACCTGACAACTTCTAAATGTAATTTTAGAAGAGAAATAATTCGAGGGAAAAACAGTATTTATTTAGGGAGTGATAAAAGCAGACAGGAAATTTCTTATAGTGGGGATCACTATTGTATTTCGCTTTCCTAAAAACAATTTTACCCTAAAGCTAAGATATGAGGTTATACTCTCCGCTGGATAAAATGCTGATAGCTGAAAGACTGCTTCTGAGAAACTGCCTCCTGAATAACTGTGGGGATGGGGAGGAAACCCCGTGTCTGCTGAGGGCTGTTGTACCGCTCAGAGGTGCAGGCTGCAAGGCCCCTCAGTGCATGTGGCCACACACAGGTAGCACGGGAGGAAGGGAAAAAAGAAACCATCAGATAACCCAGAATGTCACAATGACAGTCTGACCTGAGTCATTAAAAGAAGTGTCATTTCATTCTTGTCTTACTCTTCTAGTATGGCTTTCTCTAATTTCTTAAACTTTCTCAGTTCAACAATTAGTTCCCAGTATTTGAGATAGAGCCACATGAGTCTCCCATTTTGGCGTTTGTTGTTGTTCCAGACATCACCACAGTAGGTATCATGCTTAAATATGTCGGTCAAGCCAGCTGCCATTTCTAGGTCAGCAGCAACTGGGTCAGTGGATGCTCGGACCAGTAAGTTCTTCTCTATTTCCAGCCGCTTGCTGCGAGGGAGAACCAGGCTGCAGTAGATACTCTGTCTTTCTGAAAGAGCGCCTTCAAACTCTTTCAGCAGCAGCTGGGCCCTCCTCTGCCAGTCTTCCTCCTTTTCCACGCAGCTCAGATACGCACTTCTCAAGGGCTGCAACTGCCGCTTTTCTTTCATGACCTGAGCCCGTTCCTGTTCCCAAAGCTTCTTTTCTTCCACCAATTTGCGTCCCTGAACGATAAGGGCTTCTCGATAACTAGTCGTTCTGTTTTGTTCCTTTTCAAGTTCCAAAGACAAACTGAGCAACGGCACGTCGGTTCTCTGAGATCATGGCATGGTACTTGGCTTCAAGATCCCGCTGGAAAGCAGCCGTCCTCTGACGGTATGCTTCTCGCTCTTTTTCTATTTCTTTTTGGGACTCCCTAGACCAAATCCAACGAAAAGCAGCCAATCCCAACATGGGAACCAACAGGGCATAATTCCATTTGCTTCCATCACCCCCATCATCCCTGTAATTGGGCCGGATATTCCAATTTGGGGGGTCATTTAAGTTATTCATGAAGATATACCCCCTAGCCAGGAGCGCCGAACCTAAAAAATTTTTTTGATGTGCATGTTTTTTTCTCATTTTCTCCTTTTTGTCTTCCCTTCACTCTCCCCCATTTTTGGACTATTGGAGGACCTTCCCTAGTCACTGGGGAAGTCTGAGGAGTAGGGAGCCATGCCCTGTCCCACACTGAAGTTAAGCCCCCAAACTGCTGTTCTTCAGATTTAGAGATATTTATTATTGTTGTGTATTTATATAATCTTCATATTTATTTGAAAAATCATCTGCTAAAGCTCTGATTAATCAAGAGCTTTAGAAGATGAACATCTTAAAACTGAGGTCCTACTTGGTTTCTTGGCTCAAATAGAGATGCTTTAAAACACCACTGCTTTTTAAAAATGGAAAATGATGGACATTTAGCTTTTCTGGGCATCAGATACAAATGAATTAAATTTCCCTTCAAAGTAATTATACAGATTGAGATGTGAAGTATGCTTGTGCCAGGATCCCAAAATAAACAGAATTAAAACAAAAGTGAGGTTTGGTCAAACGAAAAGTACTTGTAGAAGCGAGTGGTGACAGAATCACTGGGCCCTTCTCCTTGCTATGATGAAGTCTTCACCAGGCAAAGGGGACAGAAACAAATCTCCAGGCAGAGAGAACAGTGTACACAAAGGCTGTTTTGCTTAAGTGAGTTCAAGGCACCAAAAGAGACAGGGATGGCTCCTGTTGCTCCAGGGATGGCAGGATAGGAGGCTGTGGCTGGCTGCCGAAGGCCAGGTCACGCAGGCCTGGAATGCTCAGGCCCTGGTTGTGTGAATGTTGGGGGGGGGGGGGGG
>NW_005871104.1:2447068-2465170 GCF_000147115.1 Myotis lucifugus | reverse complement strand
CTTTGCCCTTCCCTGCCAGCCTCTGGAAGCTCACCAGGGAGCTCTGTTGTATGTGTCTTGAAGCCGTCCCCCTGATCACTTCTCATTCCGTCAACAGTGCATGTGTTCAAAATAGGAAGAAAGTCAAACATTTGAGGGTTCTTTTTCTAGATGGTTTTGGCTTATGAATTCACTGTTTTTTCCCATAATTAGCTTAGGAAGAGTTTACCTATTGACTTTTTTTTGAACTTGTAAAGACTTAACTTTTTTTCAGGTCTGCTGTTATTTGACCTAGGAAATATAAATTACTTATCTGACCCTGACAAAATTAAAATGGGATGAGTGGAAATAAACCAAACAAAGAGAAATGCACCCTCCCAAATTTCTCTCCTCTCTCCCACCATGGTCAATGACTGAGTCACAGCACATTCAAGTATGGGGGTCATGCAATAGATCTCCTAGAGACCCAGAGAGGGGATGCAACCAGCTCAGGCTCACATAGCTACTTTCTGTCAAAAGCCGTTTAGTACTCTCTGCACTTGTCATGGTAAATTGGCTAGCAAGTATGAATTTCAGGGGCTGCACAACTAAAAGGTCATTTGGTTACACAGGATGTTGGAGAACTGGGGGTCCACCCCTGATGCCTGTGCAATCCAGGTTGGCTTAGGCTTGCAGGGACCTCTGGGATTCCAAGGATCATAAGAAGGTTGTCTGTAAAATCTCTCCAGCCTCCTGACAGAAACGCACCTTCAGATCGCACGGGCAGAGGATGAGGGACCCAGAGCTTTACACTTAGAGTTTCAGTGAGAACTCCAGCCAGGCCCCCTTTGGCAAGAGCATTTTGGTGCAGGGTCCAAGTTATGTAGAAAAAATGGCGATAATAATATTTATTGCCGAGGGTGAAATATTACCTCTTATTTGATTTTCCTACTTGAGAAAGCAAGAAAGATGTAAGAGCAGGACATTAAGTTAAGAATAGCCTATTGTGTCACAAAGTAGAGCACAAAGGCCCCAGATTTTCAAGCATCAAATCAGGCCTTTTTCTTTCTTTTTTTAAAAATGTATTTTTATTTCAGATCAGAAGGAGAGATAGAAACATAAATGATGAGAGAGAATCATCGATTGGCAGCACACCCCACACTAGGGAGCAAGCCTGCAACCTAGGCGTGTACCCTGACCAGGAATCAAACCATGACCTCTTGGTTCACAGGTCAATGTTCAACCACTGAGCCACGCCGGTCAGTTAAGGCCTTTTTCTTTGAGGAGTGGGGAAGATGTCTTTTGTCTTCCCTCATAATAGAAAGGATGCAGCAAGAAGTCAAAATAATGAACAAGGACCTAAGTGAAGACTGACTTTCAGTGTATCCCCTGAGTAATCCTTAGAGCAAGTAATGCCAGAAATCCCAACACTGGGAACTTGGTAGCCAGCAAGCTCTCAGTGTCAGGCGTATCAGAGATCATGAGCCACAGGTCACTGCTAAGAAGGTGGTCCAAGTTATCCTTATTTGAATATGACACCACCAACAGCATTAGTGACAAAGGAGAAATGGTGCTCAGACTTTGCCGCCCGGCTTAATGGTGATCAGGCCAGGTAGTAATATGTATTATTATAATTATTGCTATTATTGTTATTTTTGTACTAATATCAACTAACATTTATGGAGCATTTACTATGGGCCAGCACTATGGTGATCATTTTACTTATATAATCTTATCAAATCCTTACAAATCTAAGGACCTATAATAATTATTATCCCCATTTTACGGATGAGAACACTGGGCTTTAGAAAGGTTCGGTAACTTATCCAAAGCCACAAAACTAATCAGTCTTAGACCTGGGACGGGACCCATGGTCTACCTAACTACATAGCTCTGGGTAATAGTAGTAGTACTAATAATAATGACAACAAACACTCATTGAGCCCTTATCATGCTTGCACATATCTGCTATAGGCACCATGGTAAAAAACTGAGACTTTCCCAGAGGTGCACAGCAAATAAATCAATAATATGAGCACCTACTATGAGTTAGGCCTGAGATAGATGATTTTATGGACATTATGTGTGGGGTGATGGGTGAGGGGAATGTTATGTCAACAGTTCCAACGTATTAAATCCAATAGTAAGGTCGGAGATGGATCTGAAGAAACGCCAGCCTCCTCGCAGGGCCTGTGCCTTTTCGCTGCCTCCTCTTAACACACAGCCGGCCCGCAGCCGCCCCCCGGGCATGCGTGGCCCTCTGGGCAACCTGTTCCAGGCCAAAGAAGACTCGGAACCTCCGAAGGCTTCTTCCAGCTTTAAGACGACAAACGTGGCATCATCTTCCTAAGCTGGAGCTTAGTCCACAGCAGATACAGGAGCTACGCCAAGCTTTTGATCTCTTCGATACTGATGCAACTGGGACCATTGATGTTAGAGAGCTCAAGGTGGTGATGAGAGCAATGGGCTTTGAACCAAAGAAAGAAGAGATTATGAAGATGATAAGTGAAATTGATCCAGAAGGTACAGGAAAAATGAATTTCAATGACTTCTTTACTGTGATGACTCAAAAAATGTGCGAAAAAGATTCCAAAGAAGACATCCTGAAAGCTTTCAAGCTCTTCGATGATGATGATGAAACTGGGACCATATCGTTCGACAATCTCAAACGTGTATCCAATGAGTTGGGTGAGAACATCACTGATGAGGAGCTGCAGGAAATGATTGATGAAGCTGATCGAGATGGAGACGGGGAAGTCAATGAGGAAGATTTCCTGCGTATCATGAAAAAGACCAGCCATTATTAAGAGTATTCTCTCCTGTTGCAAGCACACACAACTAGTTTTAGTGCCTGTTATTGTGTGAAACCTGGTTTTTGAGAACACAGGTGTTTTTTCCCCCACTAACCTCCCTGTATACCCTTAGTAACAACCTCACATCCATTTTCAACTTTTTTAAGTGTTCTTTGACAATATAGTTCTTTGTGAGGTGACTTGCTGCTTCCTTTAATTCTCCAAAACAGAACAAGAGCACATTAGAGCATTTACCCACTTGCCATTCTACCTTGTATTGCTTCACTCTTGTCATGCAGTCCCACATTTATGCCACCATAGAAAGAATTCTCAGGCAAATACATGTTGTAACTTTGTCACCACAAACAGCAGGCATCTCTACAATGGTTCTGGTTTTAATTGACACCTAAGTGCAGCTTTCTCTTTTAAAAAATACAGTGAACTCTCTCACTTGCAAAAAAAAAATTAAAAAATCCAATAGTAAAATGAATCACAAACAGGCAAGTGTGAGTGTTTGCTCTTTAACATCCAGATTGAACAGCCCAAACCTCAACAAGTAATTGTTGAGGAAGCTGAGTTAGTTTTCATGAAGTTCAAATGGAAGTGGAATTCTCACTCTTCTTTGCAGCTCTGTCTGAATAAATTTGATGATACACATTCCGGTGCTTGTGTCATCACCGATCATCACCACAGAAACATAAACATCTGCTCTAACAAACACCGGAGTGCCGCGTCACTGAATGTGTCAGGGAG
The DNA here is from genome assembly GCF_000147115.1 of Myotis lucifugus. Lineage (NCBI taxonomy): Eukaryota > Metazoa > Chordata > Mammalia > Chiroptera > Vespertilionidae > Myotis > Myotis lucifugus. The sequence continues at coordinate 2,461,667 of NW_005871104.1, read as the reverse complement.
GAGAGGAAACTGGCTCAGGATGATAAGGCTTTCCAGAATAAAAGTTCACTCAACTACATTAGCAGTGGCAGCCTCGGTCGTGGAAATATAAGCATTGCTTTTCAGAAAAGCACAAAGCAGGAGTCATGCATTGCTAAAGGTTGGACAAGGTTGATTTCGAGATGCTGTTCACATTCAACACCCAGTTTCCTTAAAAAGTCACTACCTATGCTGTCTTGCATGATGACAATAGAAATCCTTCAGGAGCAGGGATCTTGTCTCCCAAACTGCTCACAGAAAATCTCCTGCAGGGCAGAGAAGGCTAGCGGGGACTGCTGTATGGTTCTGGGAGAGGCCTCGAACAATCAGAAGTAGAATTGACCGTGGTTGTGGTTTGTGTTTATTGTTTGATGAGTCAGTGGCAGTATTAGTTATGTAGTTGCAGAAATTAATAACTAAACGATGGTTCTTGGCCCTGCATGGATTTATAGCAGTTGCACATGGGTGAGTCAGATCATGGACTGAATCCAGGGCTGAGGTATGTTTAGGTTTAGTTTGTACGGTGCTTAAAGAAATGATATATTTGTTGCTTTACAATGAAAAGTAATGAAATTTTATATGAAAATCTGGATTTACAAATTCTGTTTGTATTCAGAAGATCTGGTAGTACTAGACCCATATTCTCAAATGACAACAATTCGATCAAACTAAGGACTTATGTCCCTTTTAGATGAGGCATATACTCTAGTTAGCCACAGTCCCTGCCTCTCCCATGGTATTGCCCCTAGCCAATTTTACTTACCTTCCTGCCTGCCCCTATGAGCATTTGATTTTGTGATCATTGGTGGTGGTATTAGAGAGTAATTATTTCTAGCAAAGTTCTTGGCATATGGAGGGCACCCTATAAATGGTAGCTCTGATTATTCTTTATCAATTACAGGCTCAGGTATTTAAACTTGATCCTCAGGTTAGCACTGTCCAATAGAATTTCCAGTAATGATGGAAATGTTCTATCTCTGTTCTGCCCAACATGATAGTCACAAGTCGCATGTAGCTATTAGCCACTTAAAATGTGGCTAGTATGACTAAAAAAATAGTTTCTTTTTTAAAAAGTTTAATTAATTGAAAATTAGATTTTAATAGCCACATGTGGCAAGTGGCTACTGTATTGGGCAAAGCAGATGTAAGTAATGGGATTGAACATCCAGTCAGGCATCCTTGTTTAGAATAAAATGTGGAGAATAGACACTGGGGCTGTGTGTGGGGGCATGTTCATTTTACAAGAGATTACTTTCTAGTGGGCTTCATCACACAGCATCACCTCCTTTCAGAAAGGAAACCTCCCCTTATTACCCAACTAGAATTTTTGTCGATTTAAGGAGCCAAAGCTATGTGTTTTCAAGATGTTGACTGTCCATTCCTACCAATAAGAACAAGTCACCTGAAGCGTGAACGGGAAGGTTTGCTGCTGTCCAATTAAGAGTCCTGACTGTCCAGTTAAAAGTACTGCATAAATGTAGTAACTAGACCTGTGGGTGGGAAAGCCTAACTTTTTGATGAGCTGCTTGATTGACCCTGTCATTCATGAGAGCATAGAGCCCAGAGCCAGTGCTGCCAAGGCGACTGTGGAAAGGCGATGGAGGCCTGCTGACTGCTAGAGGGATCCGATATTCCTAGAGCCAGGGCTCCGTGGGCTGCCTGCCGTCTCTGCGGTTTCCACCACAAGCACACATTGATCACATCGAATGATCACATTGCCATATACCAGCTACAAAGTAGGATTCTCAAAGATCCCTCTTTCATGCAACTCACTCATTTGCATGTTGTTTGCCCAAAAGTTTCTGACACTGACCTGCTTTGCTGAGCCCAGCAGTCAGAACCCTCCCTTCCTTCTCACAGGTTTGGAAACCCCAGAACCATTTACCAGACTTCGGCCTATTGGTAACTTACCAGTCTCTGTTCTGAAACTTGCCCTACCAGTGGTTCTCAACCTTCCTAATGCCGCAACCCTGTAATACAGTTCTTCATGTTGTGGTGACACCCAACCATAAAATTATTGTCGTTGCCACTTCATAACTGTAATTTTGCTACTGTTATGAATCATAATGTAAATATCTGATATGCAGGATGTATTTTCAGGGGTCGCGACCCATAGGTTGAGAACCGCTGCTCCAACTTGTCTAGCTAATAAATAACTTCACTGCTTCTAGGGATTTATGCACAGGAGGGTAAAACTAACATTAGCCTGTTTCATTCAAGATGAAGCTCTGAATTATATCCCTCCTCCCCCCCCAAAAAAGGCCTCTCTAAAAACAGAGAAAACCCTGTTTCCCATTTTTTCACTTCTCACAGGAATCTACTTTACAACAGAATTTGAGCAGTCTTCCAAAGTGCTTATCCTAGCCTACATTCTCACTAGCGGTGAAGAACTCTTATGATGCTGCATGTCTTTGCCAATATCGGTACTGTCAGACTTTAATTTTTTCCAATATGATGGGTGTATGATGATGTCACAATATGGCTTTAAGGTTAAACTATTGTTTAATGGAAAATATAACAGATGTACAGCACATTAAATGAACTTATAGTTTAAAAAACACTTACAAAGCAAACACTCAAGAAATCAGGACCCAAAACAAAAAATAAAGCAAATCTCCTAAAGTCCCTCCAACCCCTATTCCAAGGCCATGTGTTCCTTCCTGATCTCAAAACCTTCCCTCTCCTACAGGTAATCACTATTTGAAATATTGCAATTGTTTCCTTGCTTTTAAATATATATATATTTGTATTTCAGAGAGGAAAGGAGACAGAGAGACAGAAGTAGAAATATCAACGATGAGAATCATTGACTGGCTGCCTCCTGCATGCCCCACACAAGGATCGAGCTTCAAACCCGGGCATATGCCCTAACCAGGAATTGAACTGTGACATCCTGGTTCTTAGGTTAACACTCAACCACTGAACCACCAAGACGGGTTGTTTCCTTGCTTTTTTAATGACCTTGATAAAAGGACTAAGGGGAAGATTTGCCTTATGTGATATATGTAGGAATTCCACATACAGGAGAGCTTCAGAAACAGAAAGGGAAAATGAGAAATAAAAAACATGAGCTAAGGATGAGGTCAGGGACCAGGGGCTTCAGAGGGGAGGAAGGTCATTCATGGAACATAAGGAGCAGGTATTCAGTAATTAGCTATTTGTCCTGCAAACCTATGTTTGCATCCCAAATTTTATGTATAATTTTATTTTAGAACATCATGAAAATGGAACCATATTGTCTATAGGCTTTTGCGTTGTCTTTCCCTCAACAATGTGTTTATGTGATCCACTCATGCTGTTGTATGTCCCTGTAGATTGTTCTTATTACTCAAAGTTTTCCTGGGAGTAGATATGCCTCAAATTATTTGTTCATTCTATTTTTAGATGAACATTTAATCTTCTGTTTTAGTTATCATGAACAATGCCGTACTGGACATTCTTTTACATGAATCCCAGTGCACACTTCTCTGAAGTATATTTCTGAGAGTGGAATTACTGGGTCAAAGGGTACATACCTTTTTAAAAAAAATTTTTTTATTGACTTCAGAGAGGAAGGGAGAGGGAGAAAGACAGATAGAAATATCAATGATGACAGAGAATCATTGACCAGCTGCCTCCTGCACGCCCCACAGTGGGGCTCGAGCCCAGAAACCCAGCCAGGCATTTGCCCTGACCAGGAATGGAATCGTGACCTTCTGATACATAAGTTAACACTCAACCACTGAGCCACACCAGCCAGGCAAGGGTACATAACTTTTGAACCTTATTAAATAATGCCTGTTTTCTGAGATATCTACCAACAGTGTGTAAGAATTCTTATTCCACATCCTCATCAACACTTGATATTGTGTGTGTGTGTGTGTGTGTACTGGTAAGGATACAATGGCATCTCAGCATGGTTTTCTCTGCATATCCCTCATTACTTGGAAGTTAAATAAAAACCTTTTCTTTTGTTTATGAACCATTAAAACTGGGACAATCAAGCCCCTGAGGGTTCATGAGAAACTTACCTCTTCTTTAAAGAATTTAAACTAGGAGCCTTGCCCATAATAAGCATTATTATTAAAAAACAACAAACCTTTTTGCTGTATAGGACCGAGCAAATCTCCTATACATTTTAGAATCTTTTTTTTTTCAGGCCTCACCAAGCTTTTATTTGGTTCGGGATCCACCCATAGGATAGCCCTTAGGCAGGGAGGTTCCAGTGACACACAGATTATTCTTATCAATAAGGATTTACATGATTAAACGTGGGGAGGTTGCTTCAGCTACCATTATCTGGATTAACAGAGGTGGTGCACAGCTCTGTAGAATCATCTTATTAAATTAAAAAAAGAACCTGGCAAAAATTTGATTGGCTTGCACTGAATCCACTGATCAATGTGGAGTAAATTTGACCTCTCTACAATATTGAGTGTACCAACCCATAGACATATTTTCTCTCTCCTCTATTTAGATTTTCTTTAAAATCTTAACAAAATTTAAAATTTTTTCTCCATAGAGGCCTTCAACTTATTCCTTGATTTTTTTTCCTGGATATCATTGATGCTTAGTATCTGATTTAATTTTTTTTTTCCATTTGTTGCTGGTATTCTGAAATGCATTTTTGAATGTATTATTTTTTGTTGTTAATCCTCACCCAAGGATATTTTTCCATTGATTTTTAGAGAGAGTGGAAGGGAGGGGGAGAGGCAGAGAGAAACATCAACGTCAGAGAAACACATCAACTGGTTGCCTCCTGCACGCACCCTGACCAGGGCTAGGGATCAAGCCTGCAACCTAGGTATGTGCCGTTGACCAGAATCAAACCTGGGACTCTTCAGTCTGCAGGCTGATGCTCTATCCCAGGGTTGGGCAAACTTTTTGACTGGAGGGCCACAATGGGTTCTTAAACTGGACTGGAGGGCCGGAACAAAAGCATGGATGGAGTGTTTGTGTGAACTAATATAAATTCAAAGTAAACATCATTACATAAAAGGGTATGGTCTTTTTTTTAGTTTTATTCATTTTAAACGGGCCGGATCTGGCCCGCGGGCCGTAGTTTGCCCACGGCTGCTCTATCCACTGAGCCAAACCAGCTAGGGCATGAATGTATTTTTCTCCAACCAGGAAACTCTCTTTTTAGTAAGTTATCTGTAGATTATATTGAATTTTCCATGCAGAAAAACATTTTCTGCAAATAATGGCAGTTCAGCTTCTTCCTTTTTAAATTTTACCATGCTGGTTAGGAAATCTAGTACATATTTAACAGAAGTTTTGATAGCAGGCATTGTAGTTTCATTACAGATCTTAAAGGAAAGGTTTTAACTTTCTACCTTGGGTATAATACATGTTGCCGATTTTATGGAGCTACAACTTATTAGATTAAGGAAGTTCTGTTCTATTCCTAAATATTCTAATAGGTTTTCTTTTTTAATTAATTTTTTAACTTTTTTTTTTTGAGAGAGAGGAAGAGAGAGAAACATCAATTTGTTATTACACGTGTTTATGCATTCATTGGTTGCTTCTTGTATATGCCCTGGACATTAAGGTATCAGAACAACACTGTAACCAACCGAGCTACCCAGCCAGCCAGATCCCCCTTCTTTTCTTTTTCATGAATGGATACTAAATTTTATAAAATGCTTTTTGTGCTTCTGTTAAGATGATCAAGTGAATTTTTCTCCTTTTATCTATTATAGTGACAGACTATATTAATTAATTTTCTATTTTACTTTCTTAAACATGGATTGGCCATAAAGCATTACTTTTTATTTTTATACATTGCTAGATTAATGTGCATATATGTCTATGCTAATCTCATAAAAAGAGCTTAAGAATGTTTCTTCTTTCTGGCAATCTTTAATAGAACTTGCCATCAAAGCTATACTTGAAGTTTCTTTGTGAGATTTTAACTACTGGTGTTTTTTTTGTTTGGTTGATTGGTTTTGTTTTTTAATCATTAGAAAGCTAATCAAGTTCCCTATTCTTAAACCAATATTGGTCATTTTATAAGAATTTGTACATTTTGTCTAAGTTTTCCAATTTTCCACAATATTTTCATATTATTTCTTACTGTCTATATAATCTATAGTAATGTCACTTTTGATATCTGCCATTGTTTGTGCCTTCCTTTTTCATTTATTGTTTTATATATTTTTATTGATTTCAGAGAGGAAGGGAGGAGATAGAAACATCAATGATGAGAATCATTGATGACTGTCTCCTGCACGCCCCCTACTGGGGATTGAGCCTGCAACCAGGCATGTGCCCTGACCAGGAATCCAATGGTAATCTCCTAGTTCAGTGGTTCTCAACCTGTGGGTCGCGACCCCTTTCGGGGTCGAACGACCCTTTCACAGGGGTCGCCTAAGACCATCAGAAAACACATATATAATTAAATATTGTGTTTTTTTGTTTGTTTTTTTAAATATATTTTATTGATTTTTTTTACAGAGAGGAAGGGAGAGAGATAGAGAGTTAGAAACATCGATCAGCTGCCTCCTGCACATCTCCCACTGGGGATGTGCCCGAAACCAAGGTACATGCCCTTGACCGGAATCGAACCTGGGACCTTTCAGTCCGCAGGCCGATGCTCTATCCACTGAGCCAAACCGGTTTCGGCTACATATTGTTTTTGTGATTAATCACTATGCTTTAATTATGTTCAATTTGTAACAATGAAAATACATCCTGCATATCAGATATTTGCATTATGATTCATAACAGTAGCAAAATTACCGTTATGAAGTAGCAACGAAAATAATTTTATGGTTGTGGGTCACCACATGAGGAACTGTATTAAAGGGTCGCGGCATTAGGAAGGTTGAGAACCACTGTCCTAGTTCATAGGTGCTCAACCATTGAGCCACATGGCCAGGCTCTCATTATTTCTTTATCGCTCTCCCTAGTAGGTAGCCATAACTCATAAAGTCCTAGGCTCACCCACCACCTAAGCCTCCAGGCACCACCTTTCCTCTTCTAGATCAGATACTTCTACATAGATGATTAGCAAGCCTAAAACCTGACAAATTTCAAAAAGAATTAGAATGAATCTTCTCTTTCATTGTCAACATTAGATGGTACCTACCCTTTGAGATGGGTACCATAATTACTATAGTTAAGGAAATTGAGATTCAACCAAAACTACACAGTTAGTAAATAATGGAGCCCAAATTCTACCATGCTCTTTTTTTTTCTTTTTAAAATTTTCTTTTAAGCCTCAGTTTTAATTCTGCCATTTACTAGCTGGTGTCCTTTGTGTATAGAAAGTTACATTTGAGTCTCAATATCCTCATCCATAAAATGGTTTTTATATAATTTTCCAAATTTGACTCTGCATAGACAGACACAAATATACCCAGCAACTTACTTTTATCAGATCTTGAATATCTTTCCTCATCAGTACTCTCTTTTTTAAAAAAAATCTTTATTATTGAAAGTATTACATAGGTCCTCCTTTTTATCCCATAAACCTCTTCCAGCTCCCGTCCTCCCCCAGTACTCTCACTCGTAATGGCTCTTAAATGGTTGCATATTATTCACAGCAGATTCCCTTATTTGTTGAATGAATGTGAAAATCAGTAAAGACCCACAAAATATCTTTCCTTATAATGCTGATACAATGCATTCCTGGCCAACCATACCTCCTTGCAAGACTCTCATCTTTTGAATGCCTTCCCTTATTCCAAACCTAGAGTGGGGGACAGGGAACCAGCAGCTTCACAGAATTTGGTCATATATTAAGCAAATGTGAGAAGCATCTTATTGTCTTATTCACTAACCAATAATGCCTGAGGTCTTTCCCAGAGGCCTTGTCTAGGCAGCTCTGAGAGAAAGGTTCTGATCAAGACTCTTATTCAAAACATAATACTGATTATTTTGAAGAATTCACACCATGTTCTCTCCACTAGAAAAGGCCACCGACAGGCACGGGCAGCAAGTCTCACTTGTTGAGTAAAAAGCTCAGTATTATAAACAGAACCTCGGAATTTCCTCATCTTTACCCCTCCTCTGCCACCTGGCTACAGCTACAAAACTTATGGTAAGAGTGCCACTTAGTGTTAGATTCATTACATTGCAATTTGAAATCAGTTCTTCAATCTTTGATTCTAAATGCCAAACACAAAAGGCAAATGACTGAGCAGAATTGTTGACTTTTGATAGTTTACTAAGTACCATAAATTATGCTACGTGCTTTGTAGCCATAAAACCACAAAACTGACCCTGTTTCTTAAAGTGGAGATGATACATAGGTATTTCCTTAAAATACACAGAGAAGTCTAAGACATAAATGCCTTAACATGTCCAATTCCCACATACAAATCTCTTCCTCAGTCCAGAATCATGTAGTATCTATGGACTTTATATGGTAAAAATGTTGGATTCTACTCTTGGCTCCACTACTTATTACCTATTACTTATTAACTGTCTGATACAGTAGAGAGGTGGTAAAGTATGGAGGTTAAGTGCTTTGGCTTTTTTTTTTCTTTTTTTTTTTTTTAAAAAAATGTTTTTATTGATTTTAGAGAGCGAGGAAGGGAAAGGGATAGGTAGAAACATTGATGAGACAGAAACATCAATTGGCTGCCTCCTACACGCCCTCTACTGGGGATCGAGCTCAAAATACAGGCATGTACCATGACCTCTTGGTTCATGGGTTGATGCTCAACCATTGAGCCACACCAGCTGGACTGCTTTGGCTTTGAAAGTAGAAATTTTCAATCCTGGCTCTGCCACTCACTGTCTTGGTAACCTTGGGTAATATGGGTATAAAAAATCATGATTTCATTGGGTTGTTGTGAGGATAAAACTATGTAGAATCATGATTTCATTGGGTTGTTGTGAGGATAAAACGACTATGTAGTTATTAGAACAGTGTCGACAAAGGACTATATATGTTTGCTATTGACTTTCCATCAGATTTAGGATAAAACAAACTCCTTCCCTTGGCCTTTTAAATCCTGTAATCTGCTCTATATCTGCTTCTCTAGCTCCACCTCCTCCCTATGTTGTGGCAATAGCAACCTTTCTCATCCAATTCATGCCACCTTTTTATTTCCTCATGAGACCCTTGCACTTGCTATTTCCAGTCACTTCAGGACCTACTGTTAAGCAGGATAGATAGCTGCTAGGGCAGGAGGGGAAGAGAGGAGGGAAAAGGGGAGTTTATCTCACCCACTGAACAAAGAAGTCAGCAGACTTGGGACTTGCCAAGATAAAATTGTCAGATGTTCTCATAAATTCTGGGAAAAGCCACAACAATATAAAAGAGGGACCTTGAAACCTAGTCTGCTTCCCAAGATGTCAGTGAGGGGAAACTTGAAACCTATAGGGGAGAGAGAAACATCAATGTGAGAGAGACACATCTACTGGTTGCCTCCCACACACCCCCAAGTAGGGGTGGGGATCAAACCCCTTGACCAAGAATCAAACACTAAACCAGTGGTTCTCAACCTTCCTAATGCCGCGACCCTTTAATACGGTTCTTCATTTTGTGGTGACCAACCATAAAATTATTTTCGTTGCTACTTCATAACTGTAATTTTGCTACTGTTATGAATCATAATGTAAGTATCTGATATGCAGGATGTATTTTCATTGTTACAAATTGAACATAATTAAAGCATAGTGATTAATCACAAAAACATTATGTAATTATATATGTGTTTTCCGATGGTCTTAGGCGACCCCTGTGAAAGGGTTGTTCAACCCCCAAAGGGGTCGCAACCCACAGGTTGAGAACCGCTGCACTAGACCAATGTGTAGGCTGACACTTTAACAGTGAGCCACACTGGCCAAGACCATATAAGTTTTTAAACTTATAACTATCAGATCTTGCGCTACTTTATACCATTGAAATAGTTCACATCAAAATTCTTTTAAAAAGACCTACAAAATCAGATCCTCTCAAAGTCAGAATTTAAGATTGCTAATGGAATTTAAATCCCTTAATCCTCTCCCCAAACAAATTCATATACAAATTATGTCATAAGTCTTATAACAATGTGATTCAATTAGATTTCTTTTCCTTGCATGGATTTGCAAAACAGCCAAAAATTGGCTTTGTACCTTCTTAGCCCAACATCCTTAAGATTATAAAAGGGTTGAGGGGAAATAACAAGATTTCTTTTGAGAGCTGCTCAATTGTTATGCAATGTCTAGCTTGCTCCCCCAGAAGGGAATGAGGGGAATAGCCCTTCACCTTCATTATAAACTTAAGACTGGCCTGTGTCCTCTGGAGCCCAACGATCCACACCAAATACATGTCAGAAAAAAAAAAGTGGCCGGTCTACTTGGGAACAGCCTACACTCCAAAGATTTCTAAAGAGGATGAATGTTTCACGTATAGAATTGACCTGTGGTCACTTTAAACTGGTTTTTGCCAGCTCTAGAGCTGAAGACCTTAATAGAGTAAGAATGGTATATTGGAAACCGGGGACTGAGAGAATTATCAAAAGTGTACATCTGGGAAAAGGCATTACCTTTATCAGTGATTCTTTTTTTTTTTTTATTAGTGATTCTTAAATCTTGATTATTTGCACCACAATCATCTGAGGGCTTATTAAATCACAGCTTGTTGTATACCACTGCTGGAGTTTGATTTAGTAGGTCTGGAGTGAGGCAAGAGAACTTGCATTTCTAATAGGGTCCCCAGTAATGCTAATGTTCCTAGTCCAAGATTACACTTTGAGAACCACTGGCCTACATTAAGAGAAAGGCCAGCAGAGAACCTCAGATACAAGGCAGACTCTTCACCAAGACTTTGGTGGAGGCGAGGTTAGAGGGAAGAGAAGAGAAATACAGAAATAAAATAAATCTGTGATCAAAACAGGTGACTTCTTGCTCAGATAGTCCAATCAGCTGGATTGGGGTGGGGGGTTAATGAAAGGAGGGCCTAGTCCTCAGTCATTCAAGGGCCCAAACTAACTGAACCTTTATCATCTTCAAAATGGTAAAATTATGCCATCCAACCAGAAGAGAATGGAGGACCCAAAGTTATCCTGGGTGTGGCCATCCACCCAACAGATAAGAACAGAATGGAGGATTGTGCAAGAAAATTTTTATGGGGCAGGCCTGAATTTTTACCCTCATATTCCACCGCTAAGAACTTAATCACATAGCCTTACACACATGCAAGGGGAGTGGGGAAATATAGTCCCTGGCAGGGCAGCACCGTATCTCAGGGGAGATACAATCTCCAGTGAACATCTAAGTCTCTGCTACCAAACTCCCTTCCCATTGCAGGCTTCCAGCTTTAAACAAGTATGAACTGAATTTTAAAGGAAATGTACAATTAATTACATAAACATTTTAATTACTAAAATGGTTGCAACTAAAAGTGATCAAAGGACTTATCTGATTGACTAAAAAAGGATAGGGCCAAGATTGTTCGACATAGTGTATTTACAGGAGCAGTCGAGAGGAAAAATTGCTATTTTATAAATCTATGGGGTTCTTCTCTTTTAACATGTTACAATACTTTTTTAGAGATTTTTAAGTAAAATATAAAGATTTCACAATTTCATATTTATACTACTTGATATCCTTTATTTATTTATCATTCTTTTATTCTTTTTAACACCAAGCAACCTACAGGGCTGCTGCTTCTATCTATCATTCTTAAAGCAAATAACAAGTCTACGTTCCAAGGATGGAAATTTGCTATTACTGAGGATTATCTTCAATGTTTAGTGCAACTCCAAAAACAGGAATATTCCACACAAGAGCAGCACTTTGCTTTTTAAGTTGATTACTCTTAATGCAGTCACACTCATTGCCTATGCTTGCCATAAAATGAAATTACTGCCTGTGACATCTCATAATTGATAAAGTTGGAGAGTGAAGCTGTTTACATAACTCCTAGTTATATCTCTTTTAAGACTCTCCAAGAGCAAATGAACTAATATATGATGCTATTTACTGAAAGGAAAAAATAAAAACAACAAAAAACCCTTTATGGTCTTTCATTCATTTCATCAATTAGAACGCACAAGGCAGCATCTTTCTCTATAATCTGGTCTTTCCGATGACCTGAATTTTCTCTTTCTTGTTCATTCTGTCCAGTACAATTGTTGCTATCATCAGCATCCATTGGTTCAGTTTTTACTCTTATCCCTGCTTCTGAATGAGGCAAATCATCAGGCAAAGAAGCCAAGCAATTTTGAATCATCTCAATGACTCTTTCCAGATGCTTTTGAAACCTCTCAGCTGTTTCAAGGCGTTGACGTTTCTGCACCTCCATCATGACCCTGAGGGTCTCTCTTGCTTGGTGAGGTCGGTATTCATTTATGAGATGATGAACATGTACAAAAAGCAGCTTAAGATCTTCCAGTTTCTCTTCTCGTTTTATACTCCCAGGGCTCCTTATCAAGATATCTAAGAGGTCTAAGAAATTAATAAGGATAGACATATTCAGTTTTCTCAGTTCTTTCTTGTGATCAAACTGCATAGGATGAAGCCGTTCGATGCCCTGACTTTCTAAAGGGCGGATGATAAGATCATCACACTGGAACTGGTTGCCAAACATCATATAACTGTCTTTTATTGGAGGTGGAGGCTTGGGAGCTAGTCCTTCCTGAATATTTTCATCCGTATACTCCTTGATGTATTGCATCGGAGGTGGTGGAAGGGCACTCACTTGCTGTGGCTCACCCATTGTGGAAGATCAAGAACCTATAGAAATAGACCAAAGATTTAGAGTACCTCTACAAAACAAACCTGTCACATTGGGTGACTAGGGACAGAATATTTTCCTTTTTTCGCCCTAGCAGTTGGGGGCCCAGAATAAAATGATCTCCTTGGTTTCTAAAACTAACATTTACAACAGGGAAAGGCTATGATCCTTTTCTATTTATCCAAGTACTTTCCTTCTCAATACTTTCAGCGGCACAAAAAAATATGCTGCAGTATATTTTCATCTATAAAGAAAATTGTGCTCATTTAGACTGATCTTATCAGATTTTCAAGATATAATATACTGGAGGCAGTTTTATACTGGAATTTGTGAAGTTTTAAGGGTGGCTATGGAACTATTCCTGAGTTTCCACCAAGCCACAGTGGCAGAGAGAATGTTGCTGAGAATCAATGAGTCAGTAGCGTTTATTCTCTGTATCAGTATCTGATTTGTCTCCCCAACCAGACAATAAGCTCCATAAAGGGAAAAATTTTGTCTATCATAGTTCTCGCTGTGTCCACAGCCTTGCACACAGAAGCTTCATAAATATTTGTTGAGCAGCTTCATCCATTTCAAGAGGGCTCCAAATCAAAGAGAACTTGGAAGTAGGTACAAACATCCTTAATGTGTATTCATTCTTTCATATATTTGTTAATATGTGACAATGAGTATCCAGGGATGATAATTATAATAATAGATAATATCTGAGTGCAAACTATATACCAGACACTATTCTAAATACTTTTCTCATGGTTGTGAGAAATCTGAGAAAAGAAAGGTGCTCTTTCCATTTTAGAGATGAAATAAGTGGTTGAACCATTTGTGTAAAGTCACAGAGTAAGTAGTAGAGGATGGATCCAGAGTCTAAAGATCTTAAAACATTACACTATACTACCTTTCAAGGATAAATAAAAACCACTACCTCCATCCAACTGCTGCTTACAATCTATCAAAGAAATAACTACATGTTTTAATGCTACTACAAAAGACCAACAGATCTGACTACCAAAAATAAATATAACACAACAGAATGGTGGTTACCAGAGAGAAAGGAGGGTGGGGAAAGGACAACAAGGATAAAGGTTCAAATACATAGAGACTAGACTTTGGGTGGAAGGCACACAATGGAGTAAAATTATGAGGATGTACACCTGAAACTTACATAATGTTATGAACCAATGTCACATCAATAAATTTAATAAAAATAAATAAATCTAAAAATTCCATTTAGCAAAGTATAAGCAAAATAACAGGCAATCTCATTTTTCTGGGATATAAATGCTTGCAAGCTAACAAAGGGCAAAAACTAGAAATTTTTATTTTTCAAAAACATTATTTTCTGACTCCATTTCCCAGGAGCACCGTGACTTCAGGAATTGCCTGTCTCGTTCACAATTCTACCAAGCTGCACCTCAAACAATGCCTAAAAGGTGGTAGGTCCTCTATAAAGGTCCATTGAGTGAATCTCTTAAAAAAAAAAAAAAAAACTACATTAAAGAAGGATATAGGCAGAAGATGACAAAGAAAATGCAACTGTTAAATAAAGTTGGGATGCCCTGACCAGGTAGCTCAGTTGGGGTTAAAGTCATCCTGATCTGCTAAGGTTGCAGGTTCAATCCCCAGTCAGGGCACATACAAAAATCAACCAATGAATGCAAAAGTAAGTGGAACACAAATCGACACTTCTCTTTCTCTCCCCCTTCCTTTTAATAAAGTCAATAAATTTAAAAAATTTAAATATAAACAAATAAAGGGAAAATATTCAGGCTAATACACTTTGTTTTAAGATGTTATTAATTTATAGAGAGGGGGAAAGGGAGAGGAATAGAGAGATAGAAACATCAATGAGGGAAACATCATCCATTGGCTGCCTCCTGCATGCCCCCCCCCCCCCGCAATCCCGGCCCGCATTGTGCCCTGGACTTG
>NW_005871104.1:2365906-2446968 GCF_000147115.1 Myotis lucifugus | reverse complement strand
CTTTTCTTCTACACACCCCCAGAGTTGTAATATTTTTCATATATATCAACAAATGGAACCTCTTTCTTTTGTCGCAGTCTGGGATTACAGGCAAGATACCACTCTCCTCTTTTCCAGGTTTCGGGAGGGGGGGTCACCTTATTTTTAAACCCAGTTTTTTGCTTCCCGGCCCTTCCGGGGAATTTTCGGGGGGGGGGAGCCTCCTTTCCTCCACTTCCCCAGAAGTTCCCTTTAATGACCCCCACACGGATAACCTTTTAGGGGGGGAGCCCGGCCCCCCCCCCCCCCCCCCCCCCCCAGATAATGTGGGAAATTCTCATACACAACTGATAGGAAAGGAAACAAATACATATTTGGAATTTAATTTGGCAGTATCAAAAAGTTTAATACTGATATTCTTTGAACCAATAATTCTATTTATAGAAATTTATCCTATAAAATTGGTACAAGTACACCCAAAAAAATGCCTAAGTTTAATGCAGCCCTGTTTGAAAAGAGCAAAAAAAGTTGGAATTAATACATGATTTCATAGATGAGGGCTGTATAGGCTAGTCTATATAATACAATACAGCCATTAAGGAAAAGGGAATGAAAGCGCATAGGAGGGTTATAAACACTGTGTACTGTTTCACTAAGTTACAAACTTAGGACAGCTGCAAATAGTTACAATCAACCCTTTAAAACATTTTAACAGCCCTGCTCGATTTGGCTCAATGGATAGAGCATTGGCTTGCAGACTAAAGGGCTCAATTCTGGGCAAGAGCACATGCCAGGGTTATGGGTTCAATCCCCAGTGGGGGGTGTGCAGGAGGCAGCCGATCAATGTTTCTCTCTCATCATTGACATTTCTATCTCTCCTTTCCTCTCTGAAATCAAATAAAAAAAATATTTTTTAATAAAAAAATAAAAACAAAAAGTTTCAACATAAATTAAGACTTATAGAAACACTAGAGGCCCACAGATTCGTGCACCAGTGGAGTCCCTCAGCCTGGCCTGCGGGACCGAAACCAGCCCTCCAACATCCCCTGAGGGATCCTGAATTGCAAGAGGGCGGTTCTCAGGTGACACACCCTGGAATCAGGCTCCCTCCTCTCTGGTTCTCAGAGCATCTGCCACTGGTGGTCAGTGCGCATCACAGCTACCGGTCAGTCGGTCGAAAGGCCAGATGGTCGCTTAGGTGTTTAAATGTGTAGAAGATTTATGAATAGTAGAAAGAACATTCCATAGTCTTTTTGTTGTTGTTAATCCTCACCCAAGGATATTTTTCCCATTGATTTTGAGAGAGAGCGGAAGGTGGTGGTGGGGGTGGCGCGGAGACATCCATTGGTTGTCTCCATTGGAGCTGGGGACTGAACCTGCAACCCAGATACCTGCCCTTGATCGGGAATTGAACCTGCGACCCTTCCTGCACTGGTGGACGCTCTAACCATTGAGCCCACTGGCCTGGGCAAACGTTCCACATTCTTCACAGATTCTCCAAATTTTAACATTTCCCCTCACTTGCCTTATTGGTCTCTCATCTCTTTACCCCCTAATACTGCAGTGCATACCCCCAAAACAAGAATGTTCTCTTACTAACGACATCATTACCAGAATCAGAGAAGTGGCACTGATCTGGTACTTCAAAACAATTTTTTTAGATATATTTTTATTGATGTCAGAGAGGAAGGGAGAGGGAGAGAGAGATGGAAACATCCATGAGAATCATTGATCAGCAGCCTCCTACACGCACCCCACTGGGAATCGAGCCTGCAACCGGGGCATGTGCCCTTGAGCGGAATGGAACCCGGGACCCTTCAGCCCGCAGGCCGACGCTCTGCCCACTGAGCAACACCGGCCAGGACTCAAAATAAATGTTAACCAGCCCAGGTTTCACCCACGCAAGCCTTTCCGGCTGTGAGTCCCGGTGTGGGCTTCCCTGCACCCTGCGCATTCCTCAATTTTTAAGTCGTCATTTTCCAAAGGCCAACTTCGCGGCCGGTGCCACGGTTTTCTCTCTGCTCTCACTTAATCTGAGGTAAGTCCTATCACTAACTTCACGTTCAGGGTCCGGATCCCAAGTCTCCATGAGGGAAAGCAGGACTTCGTCTCCTCCCTGGGTCCTCTGAGCCACCCGCACCAGCTCTTCAGTCAGGACACCCTACCAGGGACCCCGACATCCTGGGAAATTAGGCGGATTTACCCATCACTTCCTAGACCAGTGGTTCTCAACCTTCCTAACGCCGGGACCCTTTACTACAGTTCCTCCTGTTGTGGTGACCCCCAACCATAAAATCATTTTCGTTGCTACTTCATAACTGTAATTTTGCTCCTGTTATGAATCGTCATGGAAATATCTGATATGCAGGATGTATTTTCATTGTTACAAATTGAACATAATTAAAGCATAGTGATTAATCACAGAAACAATATCTAATTATATGTGTGTTTCCCTATGGTCTTAGGCGACCCCTGTGAAAGGGTCGTTCGACCGCCAAAGGGGCCGCGACCCACAGGTTGCGAACCGCTGTCCTAGACGCACCCTTTCATAGCCATGGAGGTCGTTCGTGCCACCAATGCCAGGTCTCAGCCACACGGACCCGCTTCCTCTACCGCACAGGTGGCTGCGGCGGGTCATTTCACCACCTCTCAGGGGAGTCTCGGGGCCACGGGGCTCGGGATCCCTCCCCCCCACACCCCCAAGTCCTGAAGTCCAGCCATTTCAGGGCTGTGCCCCTCGGGAGGTCGGGTGGGGACGCTGTTCTCACTTTACAGAGGCCGGAGTCGCCAGAGGGCTGGCCAAGGCCACCCCGGTTCGGTCCCCCAACCTGCAGCCCGGCCCGGCCTCCCCACAAGGCCGGAGGCACCCCCAGCCCGCCGGGCTGTCCACCTGGGCTCCGCGCGCGGCCGGGAAGCCACGCCGCGGGGGCCGCGCTGAGGGAGCGAGCGCGCCCCGCCCCAGGCCTCCCCCACCCCACTCCCAGCCTGCCCCGACGAAACCGCGGGGTCCCGGGAAGAGAAACGCGTGGCGAAGCGAGCCCCAAACCGCCGCCGCCCACTCACCTCAGAACTGCGTTTACTCTGGTAACGGCCTCTCCCACGGCTGGCGAAACTCAACTTCCGGGAAGACGTCGATGATGCTGTCTCTTTATTGGCTGAAAGAGCTGTTCTTTATCCGAGACTTGTCCCGCCTCACACCGCTGGGCTCGCTAGGGCGGCCTGCGCAAAATTTTTCTCCCCCGACCTTCCCCCCCCCCCCCCCCGTCTCCTTTCCGCCCCCCCATCTTCCTGCAATTTGGTGGCTTCGTCACCAGGGGGCGTTAAAGTGGGATAGTACCTCTACTTTCTGCCCCTAAAAGTAGGAGCTGGTAGCTGCTTTTCGTGTTTGTTTGTTTTTTAACGCTTAAAATTAAACAAGGCATCTATCTACATGCCTTCCATAAAGGTTAGAAAATAAGGATAAGCAGATTTTTTTTAAAGTTATGTCGACTCTAACCTCACCGTCAAAAATAAATTTTTAAAAAATGAGATTGGATTTTATGTACTATTGAAATGTTTTTTTTAAATCTGGAAATATTTGTGACCGTGATTGGAAATGAATAATATATTCCTAATTTCCATTTCTTCACCATCCACTGACTTTTATTTTTATTTAGAAACTCAGAGATATCTATTCTATTCCCAGGCAGCAAATTAACAAAAAAGAAATCAGACATAAAGATTTCTTTGAAAGGTTATTTTCATGAGAAGTGTCACAAATTTATAAATTCGTGCGCTGCTTATGAGAGCATGGTGCACTCAAAAGAAAAGATTGTTATTCTGATAAAAAGTTCTCAAATTTACCTCATTAAAATAAGATTCTTTGATTTCATTTTCAAAAACTTCTTATGGAGCATTCGAAATGTTGATAGGTCGCTGCCACCAACTCTCATAGTTTGCTGGCAGAAATAAAACATGATGCAGCCTCTTTAGAAAACTGCTTGACGCTTTCTTATGTAGTTAAACATGTAACGATTACAGGGCCCAGCAATTTCATCCCTATGCAGTTACTGAAAACATGTCCATATAAAGATGTGTATATGGATGTTTATAGGACTGAAAATAGCCCAAATGTCCATCAACTGGTGAATGAATAAATGAATTATAGTACCTCCGTACAATGGAATATGCCTCATCTGTAAACAGGGACAAGCCCTTGATACATGCATCAACACTGATGGACCTCAAAAGTTTTATGCTAAGAGAAAAAAAGAAGCCAGACATGAAAGTCTATATGTTGTCAGATTCTATTTATATGACATCCTGAAAAAGACAAAATTTTGCACATGAACAGCTATCAGATCACTGGTTACTAGGGACTAGGGTTAAAGGGAGAAGAAGGAACACAGAAGGGGCAGAAAAGAATTTATTTGGGGTAATGAAATATTCTATGTTAATTCTGGTGGTGGTGGTGGTTATATGGAAGTACATATTCATCAAAACTCAGAACCATAAACCTGACATTCATTTTGCCGTATATAAATTATACCCCAATAAATCTATCCTTTAAAAAAATTCTGTGATGCTCTGGCTGCTTTTGCTCAGTGGTTAGAGCGTCGGTCTGCAGACAGAAATGTTTCCAGTTCCATTTCCGGTCAAGGGCGTGTATCTCAGTTGCAGGTTTGATCCCCAGCCTCTGTAGGGGCACATGCGGGAGGCAACCAACCAATGTGTGTCTTTCACATCGATGTTTCTCTCTCTCCCTCTCTCCCCCCCTCCTCCCTCTCCTCCCTCCCTTTCACTCTCTAATCAATGGAAAAAATCAAGTGAGGATTAACCAAAAATAAAAATTAAAAAAATAAATCTGCCGAAACCGGTTTGGCTCAGTGGATAGAGCGTCGGCCTGCGGACTGAAAGGTCCCAGGTTCGATTCCGGTCAAGGGCATGTACCTGGGTTGCGGGCACATAACCAGTAGGAGATGTGCAGGAGGCAGCTGATCGATGTTTCTCTCTCATCGATGTTTCTAACTCTCTATCTCTCTCCCTTCCTCTCTGTAAAAAAATCAATAAAATATATTTAAAATAAAAAAAATAAATCTGTGATTAATCTTTTCATTTTCTTAACAGTGTTTTCTTTTATGGTTCATATGCTTCTTATGTCCTAGCCAAGACATCTTTGCCTAACACATGGTCACGAAGATTTTCCCTTGTGTTTTCTTCTAAACAGTGGTTCACAACCTTGGCTGCACATTAGAATCACCTGGGAATCTTTTTAAAATTCTGATTTCTGGGCCAATGAGGATCTTAAAAAGATTCCCAGATGATTCTAATGTGCAGCCAAGGTTGAGAACCACTGCCATCGTGTCTTGTGCCTACTACGCCATTCCTTAGCAGCAGGGGACAGTAGTAACCCTAGCGTTTGAGAACTATCTTCAGTTTACATTTTCTTTTATATCAAAGATTTGTGCCCCACATGTGACATCCCACTGAAGGACAGTGAGGCCCCACTGAAGACCAGTTATCTCTTCTTGCAGGCTGGAGAACTTAAAACGGAGTTAGAGTCCTACAAAAAGGGAGATAAGCCCTTTTGAATTACTTGTAGCTGTTCCTGTGGTTGAAGTCTCCATTTGCATCGCTATGTGGAATTCCATCGAAGAAAAAGTAAATATACTATTATCATGCCTGTTTTGGAGTCATCACAGAAATCTCTCCACGTTATTGGTTGCTTGGGTGGGGGTGGGGAGCACTGTTTTTTCTGCGACGTTCGGCTGGAGTAGAGCAGTTACTGGGTGAAAGCTTTCTGCCTCTTTTTGGCTGCTCCTTTCCTGGTCCTTTAGAGAGAGAAGGTTTTTGTTGGGACTTTTTTTCAGGATTGCCAGCTTCTTCAGCTCCAAGTCTGAGATGCATGAGACAAAAAAGAAAAACCCAGGGAATTCACCACCTCATTTCCTGTGGTCCCTGGTAGGTCTCTCTGTGTCTCCCCACCTTTCAGAGTCTTCTCATGTTTATTTTACATATAATGTCCTAGGTCTTTAGTTGTATGAATGAGAGGCATAGGGGAAAATACATCTGCTCCATCTTTCTGGAGGCATAAGTCTAACCCAGTGGTTCTCAACCTTCTGGCCCTTTAAATACAGTTCCTCATGTTGTGACCCAACCATAAAATTATTTTCGTTGCTACTTCATAACTGTAATGTTGCTACTGTTATGAATCGTAATGTAAATATCTGATATGCAGGATGGTCTTAGGCGACCCCTGTGAAAGGGTCGTTCGACCCCCAAAGGGGTCTCGACCCACAGGTTGAGAACCGCTGGAATCAGTTCATTTTTGAGCAATCAGTGAATTATCAAGGCAAACAATGGGATGTTTGTTTCCTTTTTTTCATATCTACATGTTCTAAACTTTCCAGAGTAGATACACTTTTGCAGTAAGGAAATGTACTTTATATTTAAATTTAAAACCATATATAGTAATTATACCCTTCCTGGCTATCACTAACTCTCTCTCTCTCTCTCTCTCTCTCTCTCTCTCTCTTTTCAAATAGAAGCAAAAGTTTATTTAGAAAGATACAGTGGCAAAAAAGAAAAAGGAAAAAGAAATGTTTTAATAAAGAAAGAAACAAAAAAAACACAAACAAAAAATAGAAAGATACAGTGGTAGAAGAAGTGAGTTGTGGAAGAAGTGAGCCAGCTGGGCTGCGTTGGCTCATGAAACAAGTTTTATGAGCAAAAGAAGGGCCCTTGGAGCTTAGGAGAAAGAAGGCAAGGATGTAAGGGCTCTGGTGTGCTCCAGAAGAAGGGGTGGGGGTACCTACACTCAAGAGAGGGAGAGAGAACGAGAGAAAGAACGTGTCTATCACCAACTCTTTTCGCAGGGTTAATGGAGTCAGAGGAGGTGGTCACAGCACATTATACTAACACAGTGTTGCAAATTGTTCCCCCAAAATATTTATTTTTTTTTGCTCTTTGCTCTTTTTATTTTTAAATATTATTTTGAATTAGTTTCAGTTGTGCAGCATAGTGGTTAGATAATCATACTTTACAAAATGTTTCCCCGATAATTCAAGTATCCACCTGACACCTTACAGAGAGTTCTTAAAATATTATTGATTACAGTATATTCCTTATGCTGTACTTTACATCCCTGTGACTATTTTGTAACTACCAATTTGTACTTCTTAATCTCTTCACCTTTTCACCCAGTCCCCCTTTAACCTACTCCCCTCTGGCAACCATCAGTATGTTTTCTGTATCTATGAGTTTGTTTCAATTTTGTTTATTCATTCATTTTGTTCTTTAGATTCCACATGTAAGTGAAATCATATGGTATTTGTCTTTCTCTGACTGACTTATTTCACTTAGCATAATATCCTCTAGGTCCACCCATGCCATTGCAAATGGTAATGTTCTTTTTCATGGCCAAGTAATATTCCATTGTATATATGTACCACAGCTTTTTTTTATCCACTTGTCTATTGATAGGCACTTGGGTTGCTTTCATATCTTGGCTATTATAAATAACACCACAAAGCAACCAATTTTGAGATAGAGCTTTATGAAAAGGATGTTTATTAAAGAGTGCCCTTAGAACCAGCACCCGTGGAAGGGAAGGGAAGAAAACAGGAGTACACAGAAGAAGAAGTTGAGCTGTGAGGCAGGCCCAACAGAAGCTCTCAAACTCAGATGGCCCTTGAGAGTTGGTCTGTGTTGGGCTAAGATGGCCAGACCTTCACACTCCATGTCAATCAGTTGTGTTGCATGCTCTGGGCATTATCTTGGGTGAGGGAGTTGTCTGAAGCCAAGGCAATGTCCAAACACACTCCTAGCAGCCTGGGCCACAAGTCCTTCACTGAAGGAATGTCCACCCACATGGATATTTCAAATGGAAAGGTGTCTTTCAAAACATCCCCTCCAAACTCCTCATTTTATGGATCCTGTGGCAAAGATAGGAAGTACATAAACTCACATATTAACAACCCCATCCCCAAATATTTCTCTTCACAACGACCACAGTACCCTTTACAAGGTGCGGATTTGATCAAGTCATGCACCTATTTACAACATTTCAGTGGCTTTTCATTACTCTAAGGCCGGACATCACCATCCTTTACATGGACCTCGAAGCCTTGCCTGACCTGCCCCCTGCAGATGTTCTCCGGCACCTCTCTCATCACTCTCGCCCTCCAGCCCTGACACGGCCTTCAATATTTTGAGACACCTTGTTTCTTCCCACCATAGTATATCTTTCTTCTGTCCAAAAGACTCCACCCGATCACAACAACTCCATGAATTATCTTATTTTGCTGTTGGTAAAAGATCCCTTTCTCATCTTTTGTACGTAGGTGTGTATGCTAGTGTTTAAATTTGGGACCCTGGTTAGTAGTCAGCCATTCATCTCCCCATTACACTTGCTGCAGCAGAATTGCTACCTTGATGATGAATATTATTGTCAAATATAGTTTTTATTAAAAAGTATGGAATGCTTCATGAATTTGCATGTCATCCTTGCACAGGGGCCGTGCTGATCTTCTCTGTATTGTTCCAGTTTTAGCGTATGTGCTGCCGAAGCGAGCACCTGTCAAAAATATTGGCCTTTATCTGATGGGGTGTGTTGACTTGATGCCCAAATTGCTATCTCCCCCAGAGGAAGAGGACTGTTGCTTTGAAATATGTAGGTATTTGCACATCTGTTTCTTGATGAACTGTGGAGATAGAAAAGGAAATACAGAGAATGTGCCTGGTAAAGTCCCCACCTCCACTTTACCTCACTGGACCTTTGTGTAAACTGTGGGTCTGCTCAGCTAACACCATGCATAGTGGATAAACTAGGTTTTTGGGTGGTTTTTTTTATTGCTTAAAGTATTACAAAGGGTATTACATATGTAACCCCCCACCCCCCCCCCCACCCCCGCCCCGGAATTAGGTTTGTTAAAGCAATGTTTGGGGGTGTGGCAGTCGGAATGCCTAAAACAAGACTAAGAGAGGGACAAGAGATAAAGCCATGGTCTACAAATCATGAGATTAAGCCATTTGTGACTAGGATGTACCAGCCTCTGGTATAGTGTAAATTTGATGGCTTTAAAGAGAGTTCACCTTTCTCCCTCTCCTCTACCCCATAGCTTCTCGAATTCCCAGAAGGTTTCCCCAAAGCCCCTCTCAGGTCTTGGAGAGCATGCCTCTTTCTCTGCTTCTATCTGTATTCCCTGCTTCAAGAGTCTCCTCCAAGGACACCTTGATCCCCAGCATCTATTGGTCCCTGTATATCAGAAATCACAAGGTGGGGCGTTCCAGCCGCCCATCAGAGCAATTGAGCAGGGCTTCCGCTGATATTCTAAGCCGCCACTCCTCCCAGAATACCTGGTGTCTTACCTCCTCCACCTCTGCCACACTTGTTCGGTCTCCGGAAGTCCCTAAGTTTTACTGGAAACCCAACTTCTGCCCTAGCAGACTACTGTCACAGAGAAGAATGAGCAAAGAATTGCAAGGCTGGGCAGATGACTCCCAGATGACAAACACACGTGATCCTCAGAATCATTTTTCTCAAGTTCAACTTTTATCATCTATTGTTAATACAACCTAATGATTTTTATAGGCTCGTGAAATTTATTTACAACTCTTTTAAATTGAGAAGACAATGTAATTTCTTTTTTAAAGTAGACATTTTTAAAATTTGTCATCTCATTTCTAATGTATGATTTTTTATTTTTAGAATTACCTTTCCCATGCACACATAATTTTCAGAGTTCATTAGTAAACCACATTTTGGATTCTTCTACAAGATGTTTAACTCTTTCCCATGTTCCTGGATTCTGAGTATTTGTGTCACTTAGAATTTTTCTTTTATATTTATTGAAAGATATCTTTCAGACTTAGGTATTTTGTCATCTAACCTCTCTTGCCCAAAGGAAAATATAAGAGAAATAAGTTGGTTGGTATCTTTAAAGCTGTGACTGCCATCTGGCTGACAGCAATTTAAAACCATGCTGATTTCAGCCATGTTAAAATTAAAAAAGATACAATAACTTACCACAGACACGTCCTTTGCTTAACAGAACAATCCCCTCCCGTCAAGCTCTTTGTATGTATCTCTCAGATGATCCCCCTCCTTCTCACCCTATAGATATCCACCCTATAGATAAATGTGTTTATCATTTCCTTGCCTTTCTCTATACCTTTAGCAAATACATATTGTTTGATCTTCTTTCCGAACTGTTCTGCAAATGGAACTGTATCATATGTATTTTCTGACTTGTTTTTATTATTCAACATTCTATGAGGTTCATCCATGCTAACATGTATAGTTGCTGTTTACTTTTGCTGTTGTATTATGTGCACTGTAGGCATATTCCACAATTGATCAATTCTTCTGTTTGATAAACATTTGGGGTTTTGCTATTATAAAATGTTTTATTATATTAAAAAATCTTCCTTGCAAGCCTAAGTGAGAGTTTCTCCACAGTATATACTCAAGAGAAAGGAGAATTGTTCAGATTAGATCCATGGTGGGAAAGCCTTTTCTGGAAAGTGCTAGATAGTACATATATTACACTTTGCACACAATACAGTCTCTGTTGCAACAACCCAGATCTGTTGTTTCAATGTGAAAGCAGCCATAAACAATATATGAGTGGCTGTGACTGTGTTCTGATAAAACTTTATTCACAAAACTGGGCACTTGGCAAGATTTGGCCCTCAGGCTACCGATTCCTGACTTGGATGATAAACTTTACTATTGTGATTGCCTACATCCCTTTTTCCCTCCCCTATTGATTTCCTGAGGAGACATGAGTCCTGTCTTCACTGAGTCTATGGGCTGAACTGAAGGTACATGTTCGGGGACCTTCTGGAAGAAGAGGAGGAGGAAGGGCCTGGGGACTTGGTGGTGGTGGTCCTTCCCAGCCCATAACCTGTCACTTGTGGCCATAGTCTTGGGGAGACCAAAAGACAGAAGGGGGTTGAGGCAAGACAGGACACTCATATTGGACTTGGGTGGGAGGTGGGGTTCTGCCTGACTGGAGACTGGAGTCTCAGGCTTTAGCACAGTTTACATCACAGACGCCACTGTGAAGTCACTACCAGGAGAGAGGACATCGAAAGCCAAACAAAAGCAGCATTTCTCTTGGAGGTGTATCGTTTCCTTTATTCAAGAACGCTGGCATTGTCTCTCTAGGGATACTTTCATGAGGCTAGGTCTCCATTGCAGCTTCCTGCCCTGGCTCCTATTTAATTGGATTTGGTTTCAATGTAGATCGTCTCCATCATCTCCGATGTCACGATGCCAGTGATCTCCAGATCCTGGCCACCCGGGGCTTTCTCTACCGTCGCCTCTATGTTGCGCTTCCCCACCTTCTTAGCCTTGAAGTCCATCTCCCTGTCGTGTGATGTGACCTCAGTATTTGAACCACGAGTGACTCTGAAGCTCTTGAAGAAAGAGCCAATCCTACTGGATTTCTTACTTAAAGTACCCGAGCTGGTAGATCTGCTCTTCCCCAGTTTGTGAGCTGTCCTCGACTCCTTCCCAGCGGCGCTGTGGCTGGAACTCTTGTGAGAGCTGTGCCTTCTGCCCTTGACGTGGCTCGCCCCTTTTTCTTTTTTGTCATCTCTTGCGTTTTTATGGCCAGATGATGACCGGTGGGAGGATGATTTCCGGAGCGACTTGCTCACTCCTGTCCTGCGGTGATGGGAACTTTTCCTTGTGGAAGCTCTGTCCTTCTTTTCTCTCTTTTCTTTTTTTCCCCTCTGAGATTCGGCTCTGTGTGGGGAGACCTTCTGGTTCCCTTCCCGCTCACTCTTCAAGGTGGAGACGTGGTCTTCAGCTCTGTCTACGGCAGGATTTGTGGTTGTCACTGTACACGTGACGCTGGTGCTGCTGGCCGGGGAGATATTAGTAGTCCCTGCCATTGCCATGGAAGTGTTTAATGAGGACGAGCTGCCAGCACTCACCAAGACCACATTCGTGCCCTCTGAGGATATGTTGGCAGCACCTGCCGCGGCCTTGCTGGATCCACTTTCTCCTGGACCCTGGGTGGTGGCTCCAGCCATGGCTACGCCTATCTGGCCTGTGCCCGCATTCTTGGTTGCTGCTATGCTCAAAGCACCTGCTGTAGGACTTGATCCCGCTCCTGCTGCTGCCACGTTGGCTCTAGGACTTGTTCTCACTCCTGCTGCTGCCACGTTGGCTTTAGGGCCTGTTGTCACTCCTGCTGCTGCCATGCTTGCTGTAGGATTTGTTCCCGCTCCTGCTGCTGCCCTGTTGGCTGCAGGGCTTGTTGTCACTCCCGCTGCTGCCACGCTTGCTCTAGGGCTTGTTCCTGCTACTGCCAGGCCTGCGGTTGCCCCTTTGGCCGCTCCTTCGGCAGTCCCTGGAGTTTTCTTGATGTGAGCTGCACTGGGCATTCCCTCTCCCCCAGCGTAACCAGAAGAAGTGGCTCTGGACACATCACAAAGATTGCAAAACCTCGCCTCATTCTGATCGCCATCTCCACGGAACTCTGCCGTCTGTGCCAAGGGGAGGAGAAACGGGTGAGACAGAGATGACAAGGTGAGACCACGACAATCTGCTCTCTCCCATCCTGGAGCTGAGCATCTCCAGGGCTTCTAAGTAGAAGCGCCTTTGAGATCCTTACGTCTAAGCTCCCCTGGGAGGCAACTTCCCATTCACAGCATCCCTGTCAAACAGTCACGTGGTTTTGCGTGAACAGTCCCCATGCCAAGGAAAGCGCTGATGCAATTCCCAATCCTCATGCAGTGGGGTTTTTTGTTTGTTTGTTTGTTTTTGCACACTTGTGCTTATTTCTCTGCAGACAGATCTTACAAATGGGATTGCTGGGTCAAGGGTGTCACACATTTCACATTTCAGTGGCTGCTAAAAGAAATAGTACATGTGCAGACACCCAAGCTGAATTGCGCTGATTTTAATCAGCAATGGCAGTCACAGTGGGACAGAGGAAGGAAGAGACCACCTGGGTCGGGGGAAGTGTTCAGGAAGGGATAGCACAGTCAGGATGCTATAGAAGGGATTACAACCCCGCGGCTGAGACCCGAGCAGCTGACGCCTAAGGTCTCGCTGAACTTCGGCTTTGTGGGACAAGGTGGAGAAGCGCGTGCAATCTCCTCAGTGTGGCTAGTGCCATTGCGGTGGCCCTGAACCTTCTGAAAATGGAATGCACTTCCCTAGTGAGCTTCAGAGAGCACCAGCGGCTTCGTAGGACCAGTTTTGAGCTGCTCCCCCAAAGCACCCGGGCCCATTCTCTTGCGTCTCCGTAGAGGCTTACCAATAGGCTGCTGTCATCCTCTATGGTCGCTGCGTCCCCGCTTTGTGGTGCCCGGGTACTGCTGCAACTCTCCACTGGTGGTCTCAGGAGATAGACGAGCTTTTCCCAGTAGCAAAATAGGTCTTCCCGTGCGTCTGCGGAGGGACACAGCTGCAGATAGAAAGTACGACCAGTGGCAAGCTTCAGGCGCAGCTGCTGCTTCTCACGATCGTGAATGGAGATCTTGACAAACTTCAAGGGCAGGAGCCTGGTGAGCTCTAGGGTCTTCGGGGGCTTGCGGCCTCTCCCCTTGGCGGGCCGGAGGCGTCTGGTATGCTCTTCGCAGACTTTAGTTGGTCGGGCCAGCAGCATGACGTCAGGCAGCGGAAGGATGGGGCTGGTGGATGCGATGCCCACGGTCACCATTCGGACACGGTTGTGTACGTCAATCATCTCTCCCTTTTTGCTAATCTGGATAAAGTCGCTCTCAAACATCGGTGCGTACTTGAAAATATCATACTCCCCTCCCTTGTACAGTTGTCGCTGCAGGTCCCCCATGCAGGTATTGAACACGCCCTGGGAACGGTAGCTGCGGGCGGTGTAGTAAGGTAACAAGCACTCACTGCTCATGGTTCTCTGAATTTAAGACAGCCATAAATCGAGTCTCCGAGAGAGAGGGAGTGAAGTCCACTGCCCATCTCCCTGCAGGGTTCTGCCTACAGCTCCTCACACCACTGCATTGACCCTGACAGTCCTTTGTGACCTGTCACTATTACACACCCCTTTGTCCAGCCTTCAAGCACCCACCCCCTTGGGACAAGGTCACCAGCCCGCCCCCCCAAAAACAAAAAAACAAAACACAAACCACCACCTCCAAGGGTGACAGGCTGACCCTGCCAGGGTGTGGGTGGAGGTAGGCTGGGTGTTCTTTCTAATCAAGATGCCGGGATGTGTCATTGATGAAATCATCCTGCTTTGGTAAACATCCAGGTTGTTTCCAGTTTTATTGTTGTTGTTACAGCTATCCCTGCAATGATCATCTTCCTGCAAATATATTGTTGCTTTTGCTGAAAAACTGCCTGGGGATAAACGCCTGGAAGTGGGTTGTGTGCTGGCGATGTTGTTCTCCGCGTGCCCAGTGAGTAGCACAATGCAAGCAGGCACTCAAGTTGCTGAACGAACGGTCCAAAGGGGCTTCTGCTACCTATCAGAACTAGAGTCCCATTCATACAGTGGTTCCCAGGGTGTGGGACGTCTTCATTCATTTCCTCATTTGAAGGAGGCTAATTTTTAAAACCATAATTTTATGGTTAGGGATTGAGGCTCAGAATTGTCCTGCACAGCGTCAGAATGCAGAACTGGATTCTACCTGAGGTCTGGGGACTCAGATCAGGGATTTTTCTCTGCCTCCAGCTGCATGGCTCACCATTAGAGTCTCACTTTTCTCTAAATATAGAACTGTTTGCAGTTAGCCATATGCGTGGGGACTTACTGGGAACCACAGGAATTCAAAGAGCTCTTGAGTCACCATAAGATTTCCCACACTGGTATGCCTGTTGTTTCACTCTTGATGTCTACCTGATAAACCACTGATGTTTGGTTTCTTTGAAAAGCTCTTCAGAGAAATTATGGCAAAGATGTATTTCTTTGCACAGGGTCATAAATCCAAATTTCCCCTCCTTCAGTTGGAAACTACTTCTGAGATGAAATACATCCCTCAAACCCAGTGATTGCTCTGTAAAGGTCTTGAAATAAACTTCAGCCCCCAACTGTTTTTCTTATATCCCTCGAGCCTACTGCATGTTGCAACTTTTCAATAAATATGAACTTGCTTGTGGCCATTGAGATTCATTCTTTCATTTGTTTATTCAACAAAATGTACTGAGCGAGTACTATTTTCAGGACAGGTCAGAAAATGGAAATGCAAAGATAGTCTCTACCTCTAAAGCACTAAAATGCATTTTCTGAAGATGTTTAATGACTTTTCCAAAAAAAGAACAAAGTGCTTATATTCTATTGTAAAGAGATAATCACTCAAAGTTAACACTATTAGGTTTAAAATAAGAAGTGAGGGATTTCTATATTATATTAATTTTTTTTCTTTAAGACTTTTCAAAAATTTATTCCCTTCTTCCAAAGTTTAAAACTCTAACACATCCTTACCAAAAAAATGAAGGTTAATTTATCAAGATGTATTTATTGATTGCCTACTATGTGCCCGCCACTGTGCTGAGAGTATTCAGGTTGTCAAACATAAGTTTCAAATATTTGTAAACATGACTCTTATACAAATACAGAATGAAAACATGTCAAAGATTTAATTAATTCATCAATAAGGGAACCAGCAGGATGGTAAAGATGGTTCAAAAGGGAATTAGGAATATGCATTGGCATTGGAGAAAGAATGGTGAGCTAACATTGCCAGGCTAGATTTTTTTTAAAATGGTTAAATGTCTACAACGCAATAAAAGGATAACCTTTGGGGTTATCTTTTCTGCTAAACAAAAGTCTCTAAGTTACGTTCACAGAGTCTGAGCCTTGGATCAATATTAGCTTTCTTGGGGTGCTGAAAATGTTCTAAAATTACATTGTGATAGGCACACAACTCCGTGAACATACTAAAAACCACGGGCCCGCACCGTTCTAATGGATAAAGTTTATGGCATGTGAAATGTATCTCAACAAAGCTGTTAAAAATAATAGATAAGAATACTTCACTCTTGATTTATTGATCCAATCTCGTTGTCTTACTTTCCTCTCCTGTATAATTAAATAATCCTTGGGCAGGCATATTAAACAAGCTTTAATATGACATTGGACGTACATGTTGCCTGCTTTACAATTTTTTAATTTATACGTTTTGGGTCATTTTTTCCTATGGAGGAATATAGTGAAGCATGTATAAGCCATGACCCTCAATCCAAAAAGCTTACAATCCAGTAAGAGAACACAGTGAAGAAACAGGACAAAACAGGAAGGAAGTGAAATACATGCTAGCAGGGGTCCTCAAACTACAGCCCGCGGGCCACATGCGGCCCGCCGGGTGTTTTTGCCGCAGCTGCCTGTTGCTTAGCAGCCGACTAGTTTTTTTTTAAACTATAGTCCGGCCCCCCAAAGGTCTGAGGGACAGTGAAATGGCCCCCTGTTTAAAAAGTTTGAGGACCCCTGTTAGAGGAATACAGAATAAGTTGAATGAATGGTGGGCCTAATAACATTTATTACCAATAATTGTTTTTGTAAGAAGGAAAACTGCCAAACCCACCATTCTGAGGATAGTTTTCTGTGCATTTTAAATTGGCTTAAGATAGAAGAGATGTAAAGAGTGAAAACACAAAACACTGGATAGGATGTACTAAATATATGTAGATGTGCAAGATTATAGATGGTCCAACTCTACCTGTTTATCGTGGGAAGAGGTTCCAAGTCCATCCCTTTTGTTCCCCAACTATTATTTTGAAAAACAAGGCAAGCAGACAGCTATAAATAGCCTTTTCAATGAATATGCCTCCTGAGAGGGCACTGTGAGCTAGGCAGGATGTGAGGGTGGGGAGATTTCCATACTGTACACAGTATGTATGCGCTGGGTAAGTCCCCTGGCCCAAAATACAATCCACAGTCCTTTTATGTTGATGCTGCTAAGCCGAGATGGCGTGGGATGAGCTGCGGTTAGCCTTGGGCACCTAAGGACTTCAGGAAGCCAGTCTGATTTCTGCCTCACCTTTGGCTGTCAGAAAAAGACCACAGTCACCTAGACTCTTCCCCTGAGGGCCATTATGCAAATCAATTTGCTTCTGCCTTGGGTTTCAAAAGAGAATGGTCTGGAAAGAAAAAGAAAGAAGATGGGCTGGGATACATCAAAGAGTCAGACAGGTGATCAAAATAATTGCATTTCTCAATTTGCTGGTCTGAGTAGCGGGGCCCCTCTTCACCTCCTACTCTCTTTCTGCTCCCTTGTTTTTGTTCTGCTCAGCCATATCTAGCCCGACTCAGAGCCAAAATTCTGCCCTGCTCATCAGTCTAAGGCAGGGGTCCTCAAACTATGGCCTGCGGGCCACATGCAAATACAAATATTGTATTTGTTCCCGTTTTGCTTTTTTACTTCAAAATAAGATATGTGCAGTGTGCATAGGAATTTGTTCATAGTTTTTTTTTAAACTATAGTCCGGCCCTCCAACGGTCTGAGGGACAGTGAACTGGCCCCTTGTTTAAAAAGTTTGAGGACCCCTGGACTAAGGACTATTTCCTTCTCTCTGGTTCCAATTTTGCTATGTTTCTAAGCCATGAGATGTCCCGCCTCCGTTTATATATTTATTTCTTTGATGTTGTACTGAAGAAGCTGAAACTGGAAAAGTTGGCCTTGGTGCTACCCGTCACCACCAGGACCACTAAGTAGAGACAAGGGTTGAATCTGAATGGGCACTTTATTCAGAGGGCTGGTGGGCTGAGAACAAGGCAGGTTATGTGCCTTAAAAGGTGGTCATCTTACATCTCATCTCAAGCCAACCCTTCTTACAAGGAGAAGAGAAGCGTAGGTAAAGGGTTTGGAACTCAGGAGAAAGTAGGTTAATCAGATAAAAGGTGCAGCCTGGTGATTTTCTGAGCATCCCTTCATCTGCTGACCGGTGATTCTTCATCTGCATCCTGGGTGGCGGACACTCTCTCCCTGGAGCACAATGGTTCAGGTACTGCCTTGGCCACTCGTGGTCCTCCAGGAGCACAAAGGTCGAATTGCTTGCAAGTCTTCTGAGGTCAGGACAGGTCCAGTCATACACTCCAGTCCCTGGACCAATAGCTTTCCACATGCATTAGCTACCAAGCCTATTAACCATATAGCTAAAGCTACAAAAATTTTAACTTCTTGAGTTTCCCATCAAAGCTTGTAATGGCCCAGCCAGCGTGGCTCAATGGTTGAGTGTCGACCTATAAACCAGGAGGTCACAGTTCAATTCCCGTCTGGGCACATGCCTGGTGTTGCGGGCTCAATCCCCAGTGGGACATGCAGGAGGCAGCTGATTAGTGATTTTTCTCTCATCATTGATGTTTCTTTCTCTCTCTCCCTCTCCCTTCCTCTTGGAAATCAATAAAAAATATTTTTTAAAAAAGCTTGCAATAAAATAGGCACACAAGCAATAAAACAGTTAACATCGAAGTTCAAAATAAAGATGAAAACCTCTATACAGGTAGAAGGGAGTAAATGATCCAGAAGCTGGGATAAGATGATAATTGCAATTAAATATTAAATTTAACTCTGAAAATATACTGGAAGAATGCAAAATAAATGTTAACATTGGTTTTCTTTGAGGGGTGAGACTGGAAATGATTATTATTTTTGTCTATTTGCTGGTGTGCTTCTCCAACAAGAATATATTTCACTTTTATAACCAGGAATATATATATTTCAAAAAAATAGCTCTAAGCTTCTGGCCACCTCAGTGATCACTGTCTTCTACTAATCAAACCAATGATTTCTGACAAAGGACATATTTTTATTTTTTTATCTTTTTAAAATTTCTTTATTGATGAAGGTATTACATATGTGTCCTTATCCCCCAACTACCCCCTGACATATTTTTATTTTAAATTGGAAAGTAAAAATATTCTCCCACAATATTACCTTTTTAAATTATGTAAATTTGGAAGTGCAACATCGCTCTGGCTGGTGTGGCTCAGTCAGGAGGAGCATCAGCCCATACACTGAAAGGTTGTGGGTTCTATTCCTGGTCAGGCAAGTGCAGGAGGCAACTAATTGATGTTTCACTCTCACATCGATTTTTCTCTCCCTCTCCATTCCTCTCTCTCTCAAATCAATAAAAGCATGTCCTCTGGTGAGGATTAAAAAATTAAAAATAATGAACCAACTTAAAAAAAAAGTGAAACATCTCTCTACCTCTCCAGTTCCACTTGCTAGAAGTTTGATATGTAACCTTCCTGACATTGCCCTATGCATATACATTAACATAAACACAAAATGCTTTTATGTAAAAATGGATCAGACCTATTTGGGAAAATGTAATGGTGAAGGCTTATGGAAGAGCTGCTTATTTGGTGCCAAAAGGAGAAGGGGCTATCCTGGGGCAAGAGGTACATCTATTAACCGCAGGCCAAGGATGCCTGAGATGGGCCAAGGGATGCCAGCAGAGATGGGGGAGCAGGAGGCACCCTGGAGGTGGACAGGCAGAAGGCCAAGGGCTGAGGGTTGGGCTCATCGGCCAGTCAGAGCGGCATCTTCCAGGCCAAGAGAAGTACTGGCAGGGCACTCTGAAAATAATAACAACGACAAAACTTTCCCATGAAAGAAAAAGCAGCAACGATGCATCTACATTCAGGAGGCATCAACCGATATTACACCTCTTGCCTCATTAAATGCTGTGCCTTTTCCCTTCTTCCTCCCCACACCTGAGCCTGAAGGGGTAGGTTGGGAGCCTGGCTAGGATGTGTGAAGAAAGAAGAGTTCAAACTCAGTGGAAAAGACAACATGCTTCAAAGCCTGAAGCAGAACCATACTTAGCTTAAGGGAAAAAGCATTAAATTGAATGCATGTTTAGAGTTTTGATTTACACTGAATGGACAGGCCTTTTTCCCCCTTAACTTTTCATTATGGAAAATTTCAAACATATAGCAATGTAAAAAGAATAGAATAAAGTACTCCCACCTACCCATCACTCAGCTTCAATTGTCAACTCATGGCCAAACAGTGTTTATCTCTTACCCTACCTATTTCTCCCTCTCTACTGGACTATAGCAAAGCAAATCTCAAACATTTTACTACTGTATCAATAGTTATTTCAGTATGTTTCTGTGCAAAATAAAGACTCCTTTATCATAACAACAGTGCTATTACCACACCTTTAAAAATGAATAAAAATAAAAATTTGATTAATGAATGATTCATTAATAACCAAATATGCAGTGTCCTGATTTCTAATTGTCTCATCATATCTTTCTACAATTAATTTGTTTGACTCTACATCCAAACAAAATAATCACATGCTTGACATGTCTCTTAAAGTCTCTTTCAGTCTATAGCAGTGGTTCTCAACCTGTGGGTCACAACTCCTTTGGGGGTCGAACGACCCTTTCACAGGGGTCGCCTAAGACCATCAGAAAACACATATATAATTACATATTGTTTTTGTGATTAATCACTATGCTTTAATTATGTTCAATTTGTAACAATGAAATTGGGGTTCACCACAACATGAGGAACTGTATTAAAGGGTCGCGGCATTAGGAAGGTTGAGAACCACTGGTCTATAGGTTCTCCTTAACCTATTTGCTGTAGACACCGGTCACTTGTCTTTAATGTTTTGTGTATTTTGGACTTACCCAATTACATCTCCATGCTTTTGACATGTTCCTCTATTTCCTGGCAAACTTGGATATAGATCTAGAGATTTGATGAAAATTCATGTTAGATTTTTTTTTTTTTGCAAGACCTCTGTGTAGGTGGTTTTGTGTGCTTCCTATAGCATCATATCAGGAAACAGAATGTCTAGTTGTCTCTCTTTTTGTGATGTTAAAGTTGATCAATGTATTATAGTATTATCTGATATATAAATTATAAATTTTCCTGATGGCTTTTTACATAATGATTTTATTTTTTAAAATATATTTTTATTGATTTCAGAGAGGAAGGTAGAAGGAGAGAGAGATGGAAACATCAATGATGAGAGAGAATCATTGATCGTCTGCCTCCTGCATCCCCCCTACTGGGGATCAAGCCCACAACCTGGGCATATGCTCTAGACCAGAATCAAACCTGGGACCATTCAGTCCTCAGGCCAACACTCTATACACTGAGCCAAACCGGCTAGGGCTCACATAATGATTTTAGCAGTCATTGATGATGATTGCACAGACCCATTATGTCATTGGGATTGCAAAGTGGTGATATTCTATCACTTTTTCATGTATTAGCTGGAATTCTTCTCTAAAGGACTTTCCCTTATTAAATATTTGATTACTAAACTGAGATAGAGTTCCTCAGGAAATTTCCAGAATAATAATTGGTTCTCCAGCTTCTTCCAAAAATGATCAATGAGTTGGGATTTTTTTTCAAATGTCTTATGAACTTGTGATTTTAACATTTTGGTTGTTCTTCAGTTTGTTTACATTATTGTTCTTTTTGATGCCCAAATTCTTCCATCTTTGATGAGCGGGAGCTTCTTGAAGTTGGCTCCTGTGACTTGAACTTTGTAAACAAAAGCAAAGGGACTATTCATTTTCACATACATGTTCCTGAAAGTAAGAGGGAAAATATTGGGACCTTAAGGTTACAAAGACAAATCCCAGTGAGTGAGTTTGAAGGTGCTATGAGAGAGGAAATAAAATTACTTATGACTGTACTCCATGGAGACTTGGCAAATGAAAGGTTCCTATCACAATACTATATAATAAAAGCCTAATGTGCTAAGTCTCCGGTCATCTGGTCAACCATTCAACCAATCAAAGTGTAATATGCTAATGATATGCTAAGGCTGCTCAACCACTCGCTATGATGTGCACTGACCACCAGGGGATAGACAGTCGACCGGTCAACCAGTTGCTATGACGTGCACTGACCACCAGGGAGCAGATGCTCTGACCAGTAGGTTAGCTTGCTACTGGGGTCCAGCTGATTGGGACTGAGATGGGCTGCACACTCCCTAGAGTACTCCCGCAGTCCCTCCCCAGCTTGCCAACTTCATGTGTCCCTCCTCGGCCCTGATGGTGCACCAGTGGGGCCCCTTGGCCTGCCTGCGCCCTCCCGCAATCTGGGCTGAGGGATCCCCCCAAGTGCACAAATTTCGTGCACCGGGCCTCTAGTACCCACATAAGATACTTTGTGAAACCTGTACATCTTTTAACTTGAATAAACCAGGTATAAATCTCTCCTTCTCAAAGGAGTTTACAGTCTAGTTTGGAATATAGCAGTGTATTAGTTAGAATTGGGTTTGTGTTTATGACAGTATGTCAAAATAACAAGGGCCTAAAATTTTATTTCTTTTTGTTAAAAAAAAAAAGTGCTCCCAGGCTGGCATGGAGGACCCAAGGTCACCAGGTCCCAGGCTCCCTCTATTTTATGTGTCATTGTCCTCAACATATAATTTCTACCTCATAATATAATGCAGCTGCTCTAGCTCCAACCACATCCACATTCTAGTCAGCAAGAAGGAGAAAAAAGAGAATGAATATGGTCTGATGATTGCCCTTAAGGACATTTCTTAAAAGTCATGCTCATCACTTAGGCTATGTTCCATTAGCTAGAAACCAGTTACATGACTGAAAAATGTAATCTTTTTTTTAATAATCCTCACCCGAGGATATTTTCCATTGACTTTTAGAGAGAGAATATTGATGTGAGAGAAACACTTCAATTGGTTGCCTCCTGCATGTGCCCTGACTTGGGCTCAGGCCAGGGAGGAGCCTGCAACCTAGGTACATGCCCTTGATCAGAATTGAACCGGGGACCCTTAGGTTTGCAGACTGACACTCTATCCACTAAGCCAAACAGACTAGGTCTGAAAAATATAATCTTTATTCTGGCTAGCCAGAGGTCCAGGTAACCTTTAGAGAATCAGTTACCTGGGAAGAAAGGGAGAGTAGATACTTGTAGAAAATAGAAATCACTGTCTCAAACACATTTCAAAAGATATATATATATATATATATATATATATATATATATATGTATGTATTTCATTTCTTCTTCTGAGAATATGTCTTAAAACCTCAGAATGGGGGGGAGGGGTCATTTAAAGTACCCCCTTCCCCACCATTCTGAGTGCCTTGATTATGCAGGGCAGCCAATATATGAAACAACATTAAGCCGTAATCTTATAATTTACATTTTAAAATTAATTAAGATAATTGCATTTCTATACAGCAATAATGATCATCTTGTTTCATTATTTATCTCTGTACAGTATATGCCATCTCTGTCTACACTGAGATTTCTTGTCTATTCATGCTAGACAAGGGCTCATGTATTATACTTCAAATATGTACTAATTCTAAGGCAAGATACATAGCATCCACCATTCACAGATTCGTTCTCAAAAGGCCCCTCACAAGGAAACTAAAGAGCAGACAAGTTAAGGGGCTTACTGAGATATAATCAGCTTAGTAAGTGACAGAACTGGGATTTCAACACACCTTTGTCTACCTTCAGAGCCAATACAGGCCTTGTTTATTATGCCATTTTGAGAGATTTACTTATTTTCTGTTTTTCCACTAAATTTTGGAACAGAAAAGTAATTATCTACCTGCAGTGTAGAGAGATTTCTACGGGTTTTTATTTAAATTATTTAAAATAAAAAATTTCAATATGTCTTTCTTAAGTGTTTTATGCTTCATGTCTCTTTTAATTGTCTGATCCAGTTTGATGATTATTCACTCAACACATCCTTTTTTATGTGCTAAGCACTGTGATGGTTGCTGAGTATATAATGATGAGCAAAACTACACATAATCCTGACCATCATGGACCTTCTAGACTAGTGGGGAACACAGGCATTAACTCAAAAATCACCCTCCAAAATGTACAATTGCAACTGTCACAAAGAGGTAAAAGAGAAATGTATAAGGTGTCATCTGGGTATAATTGGTGGATTTGAGTTAGGAAATCCAGGAAGACTTCTCTGAGGAGGTGACCTGCAGGCTGAGACTTGCAGTATAATTTAGAGTTAACCAGGCAAAGTAGGGAGAGAAGATGTTTTCAGGTAAGATGAATAGATGTTCAAAGCAGCATAAGGAGCATGCATGAGGGCTGGAGTGAGAATGTGTGAGCGAGGTGTGAGATGAGACTGGCAAGGAAGCCGGAGGGGAGCCCTGCAGTACCTTATGTAGGGGCACTGTTATTCTCTTTTACAGATTAGAAAAAATGAGACTCAGAGCTCTTGAGTAATTTGTCTCATCTCACAGCTAGTTAAGTGGTGGAGCCAGATTTCAAGCTGTGGTAGGTAGAATAATGGCTCCCCTACAGATACTCATGTCCCGGGAACCTGTGAATATGTAAGGTTACATGACAATGGGGAATTAAGATATGAAATGAAATTAAGATTACTAATATCTGACCTTAAAATATGGGGGTTATTTTATTTTATTTTTTATTGATTTCAGAGAGGAAGGGAGAGGGAGAGACAGGAACATCAATGATGAGAGAGAATCATTGATCAGCTGCCTCCTGCACAACCCCTATTAGAGATCGAGCCCACAACCCAGGCATGTGCCCTGACCTGGAATCTAACTGGTGACCTCCTGGTTCATGGGTTGATGCTCAACCACTGAGCCACACCGGTCAGGCAGGGGGGTTATTTTAGATGATTCAGGCAGTACCAAGGCAATCTCAAGGGTACTTAAGTATGAAAGAGGGAGGCAGAAGAAGTGCTTACGTTGTGAAACAGGAGTTTTTAGGGGTGAAAAAGACAGGTTTTAGGGAATTTTAGAAATTAAGGGGACCATGGAAGAAACACAGGGCTGCAGAGCAGCAGAAGGTGTATTTCCATAGAATAGGGGAGCTGGGAACAGTAAAAGGTCTATATTTACAAAATAAAGAGAAGGAAGCCCTTCATCCAGAAGGAGAAGAAGAAAGCCCAAAGGGAATAGGAAAACAATAAGGAAGGAGGGGGGGAGAGAACCTCACATGTCCCATGTGAGGTTCCACCTTTGAGCCCAGGAGTTACTCTAGTAACCAGTGAGGGACTAGTGACCAATCAGAGGGGATATCAGGGCACAAGGATCTGCAGCCTTTATAAGCCATAGGGAAAAGGAACTCAGTGGGACCCTTTCCCCCTACCCAGGTGGGACTCCGTTCTGTGAGACTCTTCCCCCTCCCTACATGGGAGTCTGTACTTATTCTTTAACAAATTTCCACCTTTGCTATACCATCTTCTGTCCATGGATTCATTCTTCGACTCCAGCAGACAAAGAATCTGGGTTCCAGTACAAAAATTCTGCATCGCTAGAAGCAGGAAAGGGCAAAGAAACAGATTCTACCCTAGAGATCCTTCCTGGCTGACATCTTGATTTTAGCCCAGTGAGACCCATTTTGGACTTCTGAAGAACAGAATGCTAAAACAATAAATTTGTGAGTCGCTGAGTTTGTGAAAATTTGTTACAGCAGCAATAGTAAACTAATACACAAACTATGTTCCTACCCTTTGTGCTACATGCCTTAACTGTTGGATAGGCTAAACCAAGAACTCTAAAGATTAAACTCTAATCTTTCATGTCATTGAGTCTAAAGTTTTTCAGATATCATTTTCAAACCATACAGCAAAGAGTGTGAGTATTTTATTTACATATGCCTCTTAGTTTTGTGAATTTCGAAAGGATGTGGTTATGGCCTTTGACATCAGAGGGGAAGCTCAGCGATGTTGACTGAACACTGATAGGAAGATAACGCTGGAGGCAAGTTGCCTCTGAACAACTCTCTCAAGATCAACTGCCTCCCCATTGCATTCCTTGCCCTGAAGCTGTTTCCTCTGGTTGTGCTGAGGGCTGATGCCCAAGGTGCATCACTTTTCAAGAACTGGATCATGAACAACTCAAACAACTCTATCCTTCTAGAAGAACAGCTCATCAAGAAATCCCAACAAAAGAGAAGAACTTCTCCCTCGAACTTTAAAGTCCGCTTCTTTGTTTTAACCAAAACCAGCTTGGCGTATTTTGAGGACCGTCATGGGGTATGTGAGAACTTTGAGTGTTTTTTGTCTTTTTAAAAACAGTATTTTCTATTTAGACTGGGCTGAATGAAGATATACATGGAATAAAATAAGGACACAGGGGACATGCTCGTTATAACAGCCTAAAAAGTACAATAAGAGCAATCAGAAGAAAATGTGGAGAAAAGTCAAGAGGTGGGGTGGTTGTATTAGGTGATTTTAGTCCTAAAATCTATACAAGAGTAAATTTAACATTCATTAGCTTTTTCCCCCCTTCAAGTTTGAGTTGTGTCTAAATTCTAATATTTCATGCGGCAAATGTTATGATTGGGTAGAATTAAACTTCATTTGAAATAATTATATTTTATGGAACATAGATTAATAAAATATTAGCAGTCACTGGGACCTAAGTGATGATCTTGCTCAGTTTCCTTAATGTATACTGGATGAAATTAGTACTTGGAATGGTTAAGTGATGGGTTCAGCGTCAACATTTTTATGAATTCAAATCAATTTTGTTTCAATGGTCATCACTCATCTGATATCTTGGAAAAATATTCTCTGGGCATTTAATTGTCTCAAATTTGCAAGGCACAATGGTAAACCTTTTTATCCCTTATAAACTTTTAGGAGACTAGGATTACCATGCAGTGTTAAATGTTAAACAGTACAGACCGGCGATTCTTATCCAGAAGATTACAGCTGCTTAGCTAAGTTAGTCTTTTCATATCTAAAGACATTTTTATATTCCATAACAACAATAATAATAAGAGCAACATAAATTATCAAAACGATGTAGTTCGCCATCTTTAGCAAATTGCAGTATGTTATAAGCTTGGCACTAGAGTTATGACATCCTGTGAAAAATAGTCCTGCTACCTTTTCAGGAACAAATTCTATAATTCTGCAAATTAAATATGTTTTTATAACTTTAAATATCCATTGTCATTATAATGCTGGTTGAGCCTTTTATTTTAACATGGATTTAGCTCATGGATTCCTGTCTGTTTCCCTTATTGAGATGTGCAAATGTTTTCAGCAGAACTCTGACTCCCTGCTGGAGTAGTGGGCCAGAAAGAAGCATAGAGTTGGCTCACCGGTAGACAT
Source organism: Myotis lucifugus (assembly GCF_000147115.1). Lineage (NCBI taxonomy): Eukaryota > Metazoa > Chordata > Mammalia > Chiroptera > Vespertilionidae > Myotis > Myotis lucifugus. The sequence continues at coordinate 2,420,006 of NW_005871104.1, read as the reverse complement.
GATTTCAGACGCTCCCCTGTGCTTGCCGAATTTCTTTGCTAAGTGGTCACTGATGCCTGATATTTACTGAGCACTTACCACATATCAGACGCTGTGCTTAACAGAAGACAATGAAAGATTAGGGGGCCTGGTGGTATGTTGGTAAATGTTTAACAGCCATTGTAGTGGTAGTGACAGTAGAGTATTGGGGAGCTCTGCTTCCGAGTGTTTGCTGCTTCCTCTGGTGTAAATACTCCCATTGTGGCCAATTTCAAACTACTGATGCAATGTCTACTGGCTCACAAAATTCCTGAAAATTTAACAGTCAGGCCCTAGCCGGTTTGGCTCAGTGATTAGAGCATTAGCCTGTGGACTGAAGGGTTAAGGGTTCAATTCCAGTCAAGGGCATGTAGCTCGGTTGCAGGCTCAATTCCTGGCCTCCTTTGGGGCACATGTGGGAGGCAACTAATCGATGTGTTTCTCTTTCTGGCTCTCCCCCTCCCTTCTACTCTCTCTAAAAATCAATGGAAAAATATCTGCTGAGGATTAACAACAACAAATTTAACAGTCAGCTTTCATGAGCCAGTATAAGCCATTTCTAGCACACTGGCAGCTACCTACAAATAATCTCTGGAGAGGTAGACATCCACTAAGCAAAATGCTTAGTTGCACGTGACTGACATCAGATCCTGTTCAGGAGTGAAAGAGAGGGCCTCGGGGACTGTGTATAAGCATGGGCTGGAAGGGGCAGCATAGACGGAACAAGCCTCACAGCTTGGGGAGGCCAGGGTAGCCAACTAGAGTTGAATTCATATCCTCCCTCTATCACTTTCTTGATGTGGGTGAAATATTTAACCTCTTTAAGCCTCTGTTTCCTATTTGTAAAGTAAGAGCCCCAATACTACCTACCTCAAGGGATATAGAATATTTCATGAGAAAAGTATGTTATAAGCTTGGCATGATAATAGTACCATCTTCTGAAAGGCCCTCGGGGGAAATGGAAAGGTTTCCCTATTTTCATGACTCTGCACCTTAGGATTCAAGCTTATGTGCTCACTATGGCATGGAAGCCATTACCATTTACGTGGGATGGGATGAATCCTCAAGTTCATCATTCTAGTCACTTTCTGGAAAGGGTCATCACTCCTCATGGATGCTTCCCTTTAGCCTACAGCTGATCTAGCAACAGAGCCAGCTCTTGTAGCATGCGTCCATCCTAAATGAAAAATGGCAGGTGGGGAGGTGGTCCCCTTTTCTTGCTTTTATGGCTTTGACCACTGCATAGTGGTCAAAACCACTTCTGGTGCTAGACAGATCTGTGTCAAAGACCAGCTCCCCACTTAAGAGCTGTGTGTCTTTATGTAAATTGCTTAATGTTGTATGACCCTCTAGAAAGCTATTTATGTCTTTTGAAATGATTAAACAGTTCTTCTTGATCTTGTTTTCTTTTAATGAAATGGAGGTCACAATTATTTTAATAATAGTAGTAACTAATATTTACTGAGCACTTACCACGTATCAGTCACTGTGCGAAATGTGGGTTGTTTCACCTAATCCTTACAATCACCCTGTAAATTAGGCCCTATTATTACCCCAGTTTACAGATCAGGAAACTGAGGCAGAGAGTTTAAGTAACCTGCCTGAGGTTTCCTATGTCTCCGGAGCCTACACAGACTCCCTGATTAATGGAGCTTATACTATTAGCAGTTGTTATCGTAGGTAGTTTGGGACTCCACTGGGTTATTACCTTGTTCTGAAGTCCTCCAAGTAAGGGCAGTCCTGGAAATCAGAAACCCATGCCAAATGGTTCTTCTGCAACGAAGTGTATTATGAGCACTATCATTTCCACTTAGACTGCAGAACAAATCCTTGTCTTCACTTACTTCAAGGAGCCCTACTATGTGCCCATAAAGAAATGAGATCCTTGGTAAACGTTGCCTCCTAAGTGCCTCTAGAATCTGCTCACTTCTCTCCATTTCCTAAGGTCACCTTCCTCGTGAAAGCTGCCAGCATCTCTTACCTGGGACTGCTGCCACCTCCTAGCTGTGTCTTTGCACCCACTCTACCTCCCCTAACACACTCCATTCTCCGCACAGAAGCCAGTGTGAGCATTTAACATGGTGACAGTGACCATGTCCTGATGCCTCTCATCAGAAACTGACTTGTCCCTTCAGCGGTTCTCTCCTTTGCCCTGAATGTGGACACCAGAATCCACAACATGGTTCTCTTGTCTCAGCTCATGTCCCTCTTTCTCCCATCTTTCAAGATTTTCTTCAGCTTCAAGGCCTCCGCTCTAAATGGCACTTATTTGGGACACCCTCCTTGATTTCCCTAGACTAAGTCATCTCCTTTTGTTAGGCTCTGCCACAGCAACACATATGCATTATTCAGAGCACATGCCAAAGTTGTAGTTCCCCAACTTATTAATCTGGTTATTGTACCAATGTCATCCCTCACCCCATCTTCTGTTAGATAATAAGCGTCATGAGAGCTGGCACCCAATTGGCTAAAGATGGCACCACCAATGTCTAGGACAGTGCCTGACACATATTATCTATCCATTAATTATTTGTGGAAGGAAAAAAGGAAGGAGAGAAGGAGGAAAGGTGTGAGGTATAGATACAGTTGGAGAGGTTAGAGTTACACAGATGAACCCTAACAGAACCAGGTTCAAGGACAAAAGTGTAGAAAACAAAGCAAGTGATATAGGACTTTAAACAGGAAATTCCTGAGTGTCTGAGTAAGTAAACAAGACTCCCTGGAGATAGAGTTTATGGCTTAGCCTTGAACTGAGGAAGAGGAGGGTCAGGAGGTTGGACTTTTAAGAGCTGGGTCAGAGAGACACATGTAAGAACCAAGAGGTGGGCCAGCCTCCCCCACCACAACTCTTTCTAAGAGAACCAAGCAACTCTGCTCTCTTTTTTCCTCCATCTTGTCTTCCCCCTTCCTCCCTTGCTTCCTTCCAGGTAAAGCCTTTTCGGATAATATTCTTAAAGCTACCTGAGCATGTTTGCTTGAGACCTTCATCAGTCAAGCTCTCTCTCCACCTCATTCTTCCATGATTGCGTTGCCTTCTAGCTGGGCTCTCGCTGATACTTGATGCTCCATACAATCTATTATCCACGAAAAACCTGGAATAAACGTTTCCAACAATGAAGCAGATATTCTTTCTTCTGTGGCTGTTTTCAACTCTTCATCTTGTGGTCCCTAACTGTCCCTCCGATTTCATTTCACACCACACTTCCCTGTACCCATCATGCTCCTACCCCAACTGCCTTCTTTCTGAACCTTGAACACCCCAAGGTAACGCTCCCCCGGGGCCTTTAGACAGGGTCGGAACTGGGGTGAGCAATGGAGAAGCACACTTAAGCGCTGCCCCCCCCCCCATACACACACACACACACACACACACACACACACACTCCCGCTCACTCTCAGGGTCCCACAAGTGCAGGGTCTTTGCATTCACTGTTCTCACGGTCAGGAACACCACAGCTTTTTTTTTTTTTTTTTTGCAAGGTTCTTCATTATTTCCCATCTCTTTAAATATTTCCCCAGGATTCTCTTTCTTTTTTTCTTCTGAAGCAATAGATACGTCAATGCATCAGTATCTGCACTTATGTATTGGGTCCATTGATGTGCTTCCTTGTTTATTTTCTGTCTGTACATCCATCAGAAGGTGTTCCATGAGACCAGAAATCTTGATTGCCTTGCTCATCACTGTAGCATCAACACAAGCTGCTGGGATGTCAGTAAATAGTGAGTGAATGAAGGTCACATAACTCCAATTGAATTCAGAAGAACAACTTGGAGCTAAAACTGTGGGCCTTGTCTAATCAGGCAAAAAAATAAAATAAATAAAAAATAAAAAAAGAATCCAAAGCAGAGTGCTTTGCAATTCAAGCCCCTCAAGCCCAAATATATGCAGTTTCTATGTCTGCCTTAATGGACTTTCTTCGTGAATTGATTTTTGCCTGTGTGTTGATGTTTTGTGGAGATAGCGTCTGGCTACAGCACTTTTGTTTTGGAAGCAAATACTCCCACATTAAAATTAGATGTGATTCCTGCTGCTCAGGGACTGGTGCATCCATTAATGAGTTTCTGCAGGAAAACTAGGTCACAGAGCAATACTACAAATGTGAGGGCTTCGTTACTGACTCAGTCTGGAAGAAAGGTATAAGTAGAAAGCATAAGAGTCTCTTGTAGTATGAGGTCCATGGAATACAAGACATCTTCATAACTAACGTAGTAATGGACCCCACAGAAAATAATTCTAAATTTCTTAACTTTTCATTGACCAAAAAGAAAATTCTCCCATTTCCTTAACCAACCAGTAATAACCATGAGTTATTACTTCCACTTGTCCATGAGTTATTAGGCCTGCTGAAGAAGGGAGATCTTTCAAGATCTCATTTCCAGCTAGATGTCAGTCTGGGTTTGCCGTCATGACTGGGGACCTCACTTAAAGTGATCCAGAGGAGGAAACAGAAGCTCTGAAATGGTACCATGCATATAAAATCCCCCTTTTAGATCAAATGTCAGCTTGGCTCCTTGAAATTCAGTAAAAATTGTCAGTATGTTAATAGAATAAAAACCTTATCCCAAGTCTTATGTTGTCACATAATCCCCATTAACCTAAAGTATTTATAAGCAGGCTTCTTACTATATATTAATATTTGTAAATTTATAATTTAATATAAACTTATGTATACATTTTATATATTAAAAGTCACAGGAATTACACCTACTTTTTATAAAAAATTCAAATAGTATAGCACTTTTTCCCCTCCAAAATTACATATGTGGTACCAAAGCTGTTTTTTTCTTTATTTATGTATTTTCACTTAACACTGTATCAAGGAAGTTTTTCTGTTTTGGTGGGTTTAGATTTATTTATTTATTTGTTCAGCAAATCTTTCTTGAGCACCTACTACGTGCCAGGCTCTGTGGTAGATGCTAGGATTACAGCGGTTAATAATCAAGACAAGGTATCTGCCCATATAAGCTCACACGCTAGTGGAGGAGACAGACAACACGCAAGCATAAATACATGATATAGACTGTGGTAGGTTCTGTGGAAAAACTAAGCAGTAGCTGGGGCTGCTTGGGAAGAGGGTAGTCAGATAAGGAATTTATATCTGATGTCCGTGGGGATGACAGATTATACAAGGGGCAGGAGTAGAAGCCAGGAAGCCAGCTGACGCACGATGTGGTCTAGATTGGTGAATTCTTCTGATGTATTGTGTAGTATGCGATGGGCAACTCTGTTTTAACTTTCTTATAGCATCCCTCTCCCTGAGCGTAGTTGATACAGAATCATTCTACTCCACATTTTGGTGGAAATGTACTGGTGTCTAACCTGCTTCATGACCAACACTGAGCTCAGACAGTCTCTAGAAGCAAGGACTGATGAAAAGTTTAATCAGGTTAAACTCATTGATTAACCTCAAAAGACAGAGCAGCAAGCCTTCATATATTGTTTTAAAAAATGAACAAAAAACAATGACACAAAATGTTCTCCATAATTCTTTTGTCTGAAGACATCAACTTTAGTAATTGAATTGGTTCATTTCAGAGATATACTTATCTATTTCATGTGTCTAAACAAATTGATGAATTTTTCTATCATCTATTGTTTGACATTTCTTTCAGGTTGTTTCCAGGTAGTCAGTGAAAACACTGAAAAATAATAATATACCTAAAACAGTGCTGTCTCCTTTTTAAAATCAGTCCCTTAAGATAGAGTACCACGTGTGAGATAACAGTGTCACAGGCTGAGAACACTTATGGCCTCCATCATTTGTTGCTACATCCCCTTCCAAAGAGACTGAAGCAATGCATGGGGCCACCAAATTTACCAGAACTAATAAAAAACAGAAGAATACACCCTGGCTGGCGTGGCTCAGTGGTTGAGTGTCAACCTATGAACCCGGAGGTCACGGTTCGATTCCCAGTCAGGGCACATGCCCAGAGTTGTGAGCTTCATCCCCAGTGGGTGGCGTGAAGGAGGCAGCTGATCAGTATTCTCTCTCATCATTGATGTTTCTATCTCTCCCTCTCCCTTCTTCTCTGAAATCGATTAAAAAATATATATGTATATTTTTAAAAAATCCATTGTTGTGGTCATTTTCAAGTACACTGTTTTTATAGGTTTTTAATGTTATGGTAAGAGAGCAGGGAAATATATTTTATACATGGGTAAGATGTTTTGATTTAAAGTCAGTATATATGAACCCACCACCTATATAGTAGGATTTAAGGGGTGCCAAAAGACCTCCTACTCTGCAAAATATCAGTCTCCCTACTTGATCACCTTAGAGGATCTGAAAGGTTTGCAGGAATGAGCTCTTTGGGTTAGATCCGTGATCGGCAAACTGCGGCTCTCGAGCCACATGCGGCTCTTCGGCCCCTTGAGTGTGGCTCTTCCTAAGCCTTAGGAGTACCCTAATTAAGTTAATAACAATGTACCTACCTATATAGTTTAAGTTTAAAAAATTTGGCTCTCAAAAGAAATTTCAGTCGTTGTACTGTTGATATTTGGCTCTGTTGACTAATGAGTTTGCCGACCACTGGGTTAGATCATCAAGTGTCTTTATTAAGAAGCAAATGAAGTACACATAAACCATTTTTGACTGCTCCATAGAGGTCAGCTCTAATTTTAGACAGGGCCTAAAGGACTGAAAGCCTCAGACGCACTGCAATTCTGTAATTCCAGAAAAGGGAAAGGAGATGAGGAAGCAACAACCTGGCAGTTTAATAGGATGAAGATCTGGCACCAATTAGCCTGGGTGACCTTGGTAATTCCTTATTCTACCTGGAATTTCATTTTCTTGTCCATAATACCAAGGGATTTGACTAGATGAGTGGTTTTCAAACTTCCTATAGCATGGATCCCTCTCTCAGTACAAAATTATACATGGCACTCCCACACCCACATATGAAACAGGTAAAAGTAGAGAGGCTCTGCTGGAACACCAGGACCCTACCCTCTGGGCTGCCCCTTGACCTGCAATAATCACCAAGCTGCCTTCCAAGTCTATGTCCTCAGTCTGCTCAGAGTGTAAATTGAATAGTAGAAATGGAAAGATAAGAGCCAATTTAGAAAGTTGTTTCACCTTGAGGTTAAATATTTAACATAAACAATTAGATACTGCCCTAGCTGGTTTGGCTCAGTGGATAGAGCATCGGCCTGCGAACTGAAGGGTCACGGGTTCAATTCCAGTTGGGCACATGCCCGTGTTGTGGGCTCGACCCCCGTAGAAGGGCATGCAGAAGGCAGCCAATCAATGATTCTCTCTCATCGTTGATGTTTCTCTCTCTCTCTCTCTCCCTTCCTCTCTGAAATCAATAAAAATATATATTTTTTTAAAAAGAGATACTGATGGAAAAATTAGATATTGATTTCTAAAGACCCTTTAAGCTCAAAAAAGTGGAAACTATGTGATTATAGCTCTCTCCAATGATATCATGAGTTCACAAATAGAGATGGAGATTATCTAAACATGGATATCTTTCCATTTATATTAAGAGTGTTATCTTAGCCCTACAAAGAACATTTTCTGCTGCACACTTGGTCTTATCTGCTGCTCCCTCACTCAACCGATTGACAAATATTAATTGAACATCACCCATGTGCAAGGAGTTATTTCCTGAAATGCAATGAAGTTGTTATTAATTTTCTATTCTCTGGTTACCAACTCTCCAGTGCTTCAAAAGTACATGTAAAAAATGTACTCTTTCAAACTAATTAAAAATTTCATATCACTATTCTGGAAAGAAGGAGGGCTTTGAAAGAGCGTTCACAGACCAGAGACAATGAGATACAAAAGGTGCAGGACACCGTGATGATCTCCTTTGTACGGCTTATAGCACTTAGTTCTTAGTTTCTGCAGAAGCCCTTTTCTCTCTGCCCAATTTGTAAGCGCATTTACACAAACACACTTTTTAAAGGCTAGGATCACTAATATCTTTATCAAATATGAATAAGGGTTGGAACTTATTCCTGAATTATTGCTTCGCTTCTAAGATAAATACACATAAAAGCACACAGAGTTGCTTCTTTTGAATCTCTGGAGAAAGTAGCTATCACTCAAGAAGAACATGAGAGGCTCCATCATGAACTTGAACCTACATGGATACAGAGGAGCAGGTGACAGGTGCTGCCTGGCTGCTGTTTACTGCTAATGAGGTCATGAGGTTACAAGGCAGAGCTGCATCACTTTGCTCACCCAGCATTGGATATGCAGCCCTGACCCTTCTCCCCTCATCATCTGACAAACCCACATTACAATATGGTGTTTTGAAATTTTCTGACTGCTTTAAAATATTATTTTAATTTTTCTGCTTAGTAAACTTACATGCTCACTGTAAAAAAAAAAAACAAAACCAAAACTTCAGATATTATAGAAGTACTAGAGGCCTGGTGCACAAAATTTGGGCATGGGTGGGGTCCCCTCAGTCCAGCCGTCTGCACCCTCCGACTGCCAATTTAGGCCTGATCCCGCAGGTTCGCCTGGCTGCCTGCCTGCCTCATCGCCTCTAACCACTCTGCCTGCCTACCTCATCGCCCCTAACCACTCTGCCTGCCTGCCTCATTGCCCCTAACCACTCTGCCTGCCTACTTGATCACCCCTAACTGCTCGCTTGCCTGTCTGATCGTTCCTAACTGCCTCTGCCTCGGGCCCCTGCCACCACGGCTTCATCCGGAAGGACGTCCGGAATGATGTCCGGAAGGTCGTTCAGCTGTCCAGTCTAATTAGCATATTACGCTTTTATTCTTACAGATATCACTTGCATTGCAAAAGTCTGCCAAACCCCACCCAGAAGGGAGAGCCAGTGTTAGCAGTGTTCCTTCTTATATTATCTCTTTGAATTTTGCATAAACTGATCTACAGGGTATCCCAAAATGAATGCACACTTTGAATAATTATGAATTCCAATGGGTTAAATCTGAAAAGAAAGAAACATCAATTGAGCTATCAGCTGTTAAGTGTGTACACATTTTTTCTGTGTCATCCTGTATATTAGATTATTTTTTCCAAAAGTGAGATGAATGCTTCATCTTTCGTTCTAAACCTGCTTTTTACATGTACTATAAATACTTTTGTCCTTCCATATGCGCCAATGTTATGGCTACAGAGCAGACGCAGAATGGATGGATCATAACTAATTTAACCATTTGTCTTTGGTGGATATTTAAGTTGCTCCAGGTATTTCTTTAGTTTCTATGACTAAAAAGTCTTGTGGAAAAGATGAAAGAAAAGTCAGTGTGGGATGGATCATAGTCTCCAGGCTTTTAAGTCAGCCCAGGAGCCTCGGAACCAACCATCTTGATTCCAGATCTTCCCAGAACTTTACATTTTAGTGGAGGTAGGTTCAGATGAAGCTGGGTGGGAGGGAAGGAACCAGCAACAGCTAATTACCAATTGTACTTGTGGATGCTACTTTTTCTACAGAGACAGTAATAATCACATCTGCACTGGGTATCAAGCAGCGTGTTAGGTGCCTTCTTTGAGTGCAGGTCATAATAACGCCAAGCTGCAGCCGTCAGCATCCCCTACTCCTGAAAAACTAAAAGAAATAAGAAGCGCTAAGAAAACTAAGCTCAGAGAAGCGAGACAACTTGCTCCATGTCACCTGTCATAGGGATTCAAACCTGTCCTTTCTCCCTTCTGAACCTCTGCTTTTCTCCCCTGCGTTACAAGGGTTCCCTTTGTCATAAAAGACAGAAGGCTGAGTGAGTTGGGAGACTGGCAGGGAATTTGTGGATTGCCTCTAGCATATTTTTGCAGAAGGGATGAAACTAGAATCCGGGAAGACCCCTAAAACTAATTTTAGAACTGATATTGTGCATTCGGCTAGGAGCATGGCAAACAACCCCCACATCAATCACTTAGGTTTCATCTCACACATCAGTTTTTATTTCAATTGTGTCATTGTGGGATTTCAGATTGGTACCATGGCTATGCTACATCCCAGAAGAGGCTATGAGCAAAATATTTGACATGTCTGGTTAAAAGCATCATCAGAGCCCGGCTGGGTAACTCAGTTGGTTGGAGCATCATCCTGTACACCAAAAGGTTGAGGGTTCAATTCCCAGTCAGGACACATGGGAGGCAACCAATCAATGTGTCTCTCTCACATCAATGTTTCTCTCTCTCCCTCACTCTCTCTCCCTTCCTCTCTCTCTAAAATCAATAAACATATCCTCTGGTGAGAATTTAAAAAATCATCAGAAAGATTTCCTAATCTTAAAGAAACTGATAAAGGCAGTATGTGACTACATTTACCAGTACAGTGTGATCCAGGAAAGTCTTAAATGCATCACTCCCCTTTAAGAAATATTCTCAGCTGATGCCTGGAATTCCATTATCCAAGTTTCCTTTTGGCTTAAGTCCTCTAATACCTGTCCTAATCCAAAATCCTCCAAAACAAGTGCAGATATTAAGTTATAAGTAAGTCAAGCCTCTGGTGAATGGCTATTTGAGGAAGGTTTGGACCAGAGAATTGAGAGGAAATAGAAAGCTAAAGTCCTCACATTGTGGCAAAGTTGGGAAGACCAGGAAGCAGGTCCCTTTCATTGTTTTGCTCTATGTTTACAAATAATTGACAAAGTAAAAAAAAATGACTCCAGTTAAAAATTAATGCTATCTTCCCAAATGGTGGTTCTTGGTTACATATTTGCCCAGAAAAAAACAATCCCCAAGGAAAATGTGGGCACCTAAAGACAAGAGAAGAGTCTTGTCTTATGGGCAGCATTTGGAGAAGGCAAGGAAGGTATCATTTGAATGATTAGTATATCATTTGAATGATTTTATTTTGCTGATAAGTTCATGTCATTCTTTTAAGTCCTCTAAATTAACCCATGATTCAAGGATCGTTATTATTCCCACATAAAAAACAAACAAACACAAAGCAACTGAGAAGTTAAGACACTTGTCTCAGGTTGCACAGCTGGTCAGGCAGATGTGGGTCTTCCTGACATGAGAGTTCTGTTTCTGTCCCATTCTGCCTCACCAGAGCAGAAAGCTCAAATTCTGCTGTTTTCAAGAAGCGTAGAGATGTCCTCTCGCATGGGTACCAGACATATAACTTCTCACTAATGTATCTACTGGGCTAGCTGAGCAGCCAAGGAGCAAATGTTATGGAGCAAAGAGGAGCTATTACGCTGAGGAGCCAGGGAAAACACTCCCCTTTGAAATCCACAGGAGCATTGCATGACCAAATGTACAGAAACAAATCTCTATTGGCTCATGGCTTGGAGAAATCAGTCATGCCATTGGCTGTTCAGTGTTGGGGTTGGGGAATAAAAGCCTTCTGTGGAAAGCCAGGGTGAGTGCAAAGCCATGAAGCCTAGTCATGAAGGCTCTGGAGCAGGGGTCCTCAAACTTTTTAAACAGGGGGCCAGTTCACTGTCCCTCAGACCGTTGGAGGGCCAGACTATAGTTTAAAAAAAAAACTATGAACAAATTCCTATGCACACTGCACATATCTTATTTTGAAGTAAAAAAACAAAACGGGAACAAATACAATATTTGTATTTGCATGTGGCCCGCGGGCCGTAGTTTGAGGACCCCTGCTCTGGAGTCTTTGAGTTGAGCTTTTGTGTTTCTCTTCCACTTACAAAGAGACTCGACCCCTCTGAACCTCAACTTCCTCGCCTGTAAAATGGAGATCGTGGTTAAATAAGATGGTGCATCAAATGCCTGAAGTATAGGAAATGCTCAAAAACATTATCATTTTTTTATTTTGCCCCCCCCCCCGCCTCTCTCTTTGAAAGTCACAATCCAAAAATCTATTTTATACAAAAATTAACATAAAGAGAAAGGAGATATCAAAGCCACTCACACAAGCTTGCCTTTTCACATGTATATGGGCACCTGTTGGATTGTGTTAGACACATGTCAGATGTCCCGGATGAAGCTTTAGGAAGTGGGGACAGCTTTGAACATGGCCAAGCAGGGAGACAAGGCCAAGTGAAATTCTGTGCCTTTTACCCTGAGCAACGCAGACAGAATAACAAGAACAAAGTCATGTTTTACTTGGTGTCTCTCTTTCTGGTGGCTTTTGTGTGGTTTCCTTGGAAGGTTTTACCCTGGTATTTTTCAGAAATAGCACCGTTATTTGGGATGATTACAGGCAATCACCATTTCCCAGAGAAGGAACTATGTTTAGCTCGCTGACCGGCGGCTCCCCGGTGCCCGGCTGGGGAAAGGTACAGCTGACCTGTTGTTTACCACGTATCAGGTCTTGTAAGATCCAGGAAGAATGGCCCGGGGGCCTTTTGGAGAGACTGACCAAGAAGGATGGCTTGTGAGGGGGGAACCCACGCTCCCATCTGAGAATCAGAGTGAGTTTTGACAGTGGAACATCAACCCATCCAATAGAAGAGCAAACCTGATAGCAGGCTCACCTGACAGATGGTGAAGGCGCAAATGTCTCTTAAAACCCATGTTTGAAATCAATGAGCATTAAGAAATCAAAGGCGATCATCTGAGTTCAGAGGAGAAGTCTTTCTTGGAAATCTTGAAGCCACACTGTCCAGTAAAGTAGCCACCAGCCATGCGTGACTACTGGGCACCGGAAATGTGGCAGGTCCGAGTTGAGATGTGTTATAAAACACATGATTTCATAGACTTAGTATAAAAAAGTGATATAGCTCATTATTTTTTTGTGGTGATTCCATATGGAAGTGATAATATTTTAAGTATATGGGTTAAACAGAATATATTCTTAAAATTAATTGTACTTGGTTATTTGTTTTTTGCCTTTTTTAGTGTGGTTACTAGAAATTTTAAATACATATTTGGCTCACATTAAGTTCCTGTCCAACAGTGGGACTTGGAATTTCATGTATAATTTTTATCCCTATTCATAACTCCAGTTACCATTTACCTCTGCTCATACCCTAGTTATGATGATCTCAGGCTACTGAGACCAACACTTATCCAGAACTTTTCCACCCCAGGGCTTCCTGCTCTTACCATTCACTCTCCCGAGGCTGCTCACTCCCCAGACCTTCTCATGTCTGACTCCTTTCTCAGCTTTCTGATCTTTTCTCAAATGCCTTCCCTCTAGAAAGGCCTGCCCTGACCACACATTGATCACATCAATCTGTTCTATTGTCTTTATAGCACTTGTTGGTATTGATTGCCTTCCCAACTAGACTGTGAGCTCCATGAGAAAGTCTACTGTGTTCGTCTCTCTGTTACTGCCTTCAGAACTGTGCCCAGCTCATTACTGGCCTGCAATAAATATTTCCTGAATGGCTAAATGCATTAGCCTTAAATCTGATGGAGACTGGCTTCTATTCTCAGAAAACACAGGACTAAGTGAGTTCCAAGGACAAAAATGTCTGCAAATGGAGCCATCATATTACTGCCACGAGTCCTTTGTTGCATTTCACTGTGTGTACTGCTAAGGAAATAACCCAACAGAGATAGAAAAAACAAGATAACCTCAAAGCTTAGACACAATGTTTACTGGTAGCAAAATGGCTGTTGAAAGGACTGCTCCTTTGTACTCTTCTGTTTTTTTTTTAAAAAAACATTCCAAAGACTGTGATTATGGGTAGGATCAGGGCATATATTTCTAGCTGTGGAAGACCCTAAGTGAAAAGATAGTCTGAGTCCAGGGCACATGTTTACAGAGGCTTTTATAGGGAGACTGACCTCTTCATACAATGCTAGATTACAACGTGGCTGTAGACCACTGCGTGGAGCAGATGCTCGTTTTTGTTTGTATATATCCTATAAATGTGTGTGGGAAAGACAAATGCATTCCAAATGGTTAACCTTGACTGCTTCAGGATTGTGGAGAGGGTAGGATAATAAGACACTATAAATAGTTTCTTCATAGACCTCCATGTTGTTTTATTTCTTGAAATGACCATGGAGAGATTTTTGTACTTTCAAAAATAAATAAAGTAGATTTTAGAAAGAAAATTTAAACAGAAATACCAGAAAGCTTCCCTGTACTTGATAGGAGGCACTTCTCACATTTTGACTTTTTTTTTTAATTAGTTCTGTGCCTCAGCTACTAAATAAAGTACAGGCCAGCAAACAATCTGGGTATCAAAAAATGAGAGGTAAAGACTGATCTCACTTCTGGCCAATTTGATGATGCCATGGCTCTCTGAATACCACCAGCCGAGTGCACTCATATATCACAACTCTCTTGTCATAGGACTTCCTGAACCTCTTTAATTGAGAGGGTATCCTTTATTGAGGGCAACTATTATAAACAATGTAATTACACCTTTTTTTCCTAATCAACCCTTAAAAGGTAGGCGTTATTATTCTCACGTATCAGATATGGAGATTGAAGTTTAGGGAGGTTGGTAAATTGTCCAAGATCATGAAGCTGGTTAGAATCAGAGCTCAACTTTGAACCTAGTCCTTTCCAAGCTTTTTCCTAGTTCACCACCACTTGTCTCTTTGTAAGGGATGAGGTGTAATGAAGTGTTTGTCCACTGGTTCCACAGATGAATTAAACTTTAATTTCAACAGAAGCCTAATTCAGGCTCCTGTGAAAGGTTTCTGATCTCAAAAAGCTTTTCCCTAACTGGCCTTCCATGAGCCCAATAGTCCATTAATAGAATCTGTCCTATTGGGTAACATCCCCTGGGATCCACTCTCCAAGGACAAGGACCCTCACAAACAGGTAACGTGTAACATCATTATAAGTCATGAAGACCATCGTGTGAATTTGTTTTCAAGGAAATATATCTAACAAGCTTCTAAATGAAAGAGACAAATGGGCCGGTAAGATTTTCTGGGGGTGTGGTGAAGGGAGAGTTATAGAGCAGATTCAGGAACATGCTACAGGGCTGTCATTGTGGGACTGGGACAACTAAGGGACACGGAGAAGCCAGATGTAGAACAGAAAGATACCACTAAAGGTATACATCACCATCCAGATCAGGCCTGAGCTAATTACTGACTTAATAAGGCTATGGATAGACACAAAGCAGAGAAAACTGGCACATGTGTGGCTGGTTTCCCATAGACTGTGCTACGCATCCCAGGTTCAAGTTCTGCAAATGCTGCTGTATGTTACAAGCTCACAGAAATGTAAGACACCATGCTCCATGAGTGGAAATCAGTCACCTCATCAAGAAGATGATTCAAAGAGCATGTTCTCCTAGGACTCTGCTCAGTGTCCTTCTCAGACAATGAGGGCCAAGGAGTCGCTTCTGGATATTTGGAGGGTTGGTTTACAAACCTAATGGATCTTACCTAGTAATGGATTTCCGGAAGTAACCTAGATAAAAATATTGTCTCCTCTCTTTTTAAATGGGGTGTGCTTTCTCCTCCCACAGAAAAAGCGCACCTTGAAGGGCTCTATTGAACTCTCCAGGATCAAATGTGTCGAGATTGTGAAAAGTGACATCAGCATCCCTTGCCACTACAAGTATCCTTTTCAGGTAAGTCATCGTGCCTGAGGGCACCAGTTCCTCATACCTTATATATGATGGTTGAAAGTCTCAGCCATTGTAACAGAAGATGAGACAGGGATGACCCTGGTCTAGCATTAGAACTTAGACAAATGGCAGGGGAAAAGCTGCTGTGTTGTCGATCAATTACACTTTCATTCATTCATTCAACAAAGATGACAAATGACAAAATCTTGAAAAAATTGTCATTCCTCATTCTCCTTTTCCTTATGTCTTTCCTACCTCAAGGAAAGTCGTGGGGGGAGGAAAAAAAACTAGCAAGGGCCCCAAGCCTAATGTTCTTTAAGTGCAGTTTAGTCATGACTTGGGGTGACCAATTGCAACTCTTGGTTAGCAATTGCTTGGGGGTGCTGAGGTTAAAAGGGATCAGATTTTACCATCTGAGAACTAGCCGGCATTATGCTGTCCAATACAGTAGCCACTAGCCACATCTGATTGTTTACATTTAAATGTGAATTTATTTAAATTAAACTATTAAAAATTCAGCTCTGAGTCACATTGGACACATTGAATGAATGAATATTTTACATGTTCAATAGCCACACATGGCTAGTAGCCACAGATGATAGAATATTGCAATCACTGCAGAAAGTTCTATTGGAAGAGCTTTCTGTCCAGGTGATAGAAAGTTCTATAGGGCAGAGCAGGTGGAGGGTATCTTTAGCTTTTAGGTCATGATATTACCTACATCTTATTACCACTCTTGGCATTTGTAGCTCTCCAGGAGTGGATAACTCCTTGAACATCCTTGGGTATCATTCTTGTTTGACAATCTGGGTGGCATAGAAAAGGACTTTTGTCATACTAGAAAGGTGACTTCCATGGGGTTGGAATTTTTAGGGCTAAAAGTAAAAGGAATAACGTGTATTTTCCTGTCATTAAAATTCCAATTACAAGTGAGTGCAAGACAAAAACCAGTAAAATTCAAAGAAGTTCTGGAGTTTACTTAATAGTTTTGTACCAGGGTCAATTTCCTGGTTTTGAAAATGTGCTGTGATTACATAAAAGGTTGTCATTGGGGAAAGGTGGGTGCAAAGTACACAGGAACTCTGTACTATTTTTGGAACTTCTTGGGTGTCTTACATTGTTTCAAAATGAGAAGTTCTTAAAATCCCAATTAAACATTTGTCATCTACTAGGGTAATATCTTACTCTTCCATATGCCAGAAAGACTTTCTTTCCTGAAAAATTAACATGAGAAATAAAGGTGCTATGAAGAGAACTCTTTCTTCAGCTGTTTTAATTTAGTGATGGCTTCGCTGGTGACAAGCAGCCTAAGCTGAGGAGGTTCACGCCGTGTCTGCACAGCACCCCAAAGTCTGAATGAAAAGGACACTGGTCCTCCGATCATCCAGAGTTTGCTTTTTTGACAACAAACACTGAGACCCCATTCTTAGCCCAGGAAGCCAGATGGACCTGCTGTCAGTCATCCATCTCCAGGCACACCACTCACCTTGAACTCTGTGTGTGTCTCCAGGTTGTGCATGACAACTACCTCCTGTATGTGTTTGCTCCAGACCGTGAGAGCCGGCAGCGCTGGGTGTTGGCCCTTAAAGAAGGTAATTAACCTCCTGTGTGGCCGGGTCCTGAGATCCCTTGATCTTCTAGCAGGCTTGGGTTCCACGGTAGAATAAAGGGCAGCTGAGGGTCAAACATTTCTTCCTTTTGGTGTTGCTGGAAGGTCCGAACCTTTCACTCTGGGCCCAAATGGTAACAACCAGTATAGTGCAGGGTCAGAAAATCCAGCCCACCACTGGTTTTTGGTTTAAGGTTCCAAGCTAAGGATAATTTTTTTTAATGGTTTCATTTTAAAGGGTTATATAAGTACCTACATAATATATCAAATCTGCCTGCTGATGAGCAACCTAAAATATTTACTATCTGGCCCTTTAAGAAAAAAGTTTGCTGCCTCCTGGTTCGGGGGTGAAGAATAAGAGCATGGACGCTCCAGTTAGATGACCTGGACTTGAGTCCTGGCTCTGCCACTTGCTAACCATGTGTGCCTGAGCAACTTCCTCCACTGCTCTGTGCTTCAGTTTCCCCATCTATTTTTAAAAGGGGGTGTAGGAGGGAATAATAATAGTGCCTGCCTTCAGAACTGCTGTGAGTAAAGCCCTTGGAGCTAGCTGGCCCAGAGTGAGCGCCCAATAAATGTTAACTAGCTTTAAACGCTGTCAGACCAACAGCGAGGGTATTTCTTAAGGCTCACCTTTCTGATAGCATAATTAGAACCAGCACAGCGTTTGGGTCCATGCGATGTGGAGCCAGGCTGCTAAGGTGAAAATCCCAGCTCTGCCAATTATTAGTGTGTGACTTGGAGCAAGTTCCTTGACCTTTTGTTGTCTCCATTTCTCAGCTGTGGATTCTGACTGGTAACACCCATAAGGTTATTGTGAGAATTAAATGGCTTAGGACATGTCAGATGCATAGGACAAAACCAAAAGGAAGCACGCAATCGGTGTTTCTATTATTATTATTATTTAGCTTGAAGCCCTGGTTTTACAGGAGAATGGGGTTCAATTATTAATCTGTCTCTAAGTAGCTATGGGGACTCATGGTAAGCAAGCCATTGGAAATCTCAGGAGCCACAATGCCCCTATCTGAAAAATGAGAATAAAAATGTAGGTCTTGTCTTCTCCCAAGGTTAGTGTGAGTCTCAACTGGTATATGAACAGGCAAGTGCTGGGTAAATTGGAAAGTGCTCTCAAGTATAACAGCCACAGAACAAACATGAGAAGTAATCAAAAGGGCTCAAACTGTGATCATTGCCCTTCTCCCTCTGGGAGAGGCTTTTACTCATAGGATGCTAAAACTAGGAGAAGCATGAAAGACAGTCCATCTAGCTCTCCAGCTTTTATACTGTGGTTTTTTTTTCCCAGCAATAGAGTCTTCCCCCCACCTCACCATAACCTTACTTTAAAGCCACAGATCTAGAAGGGATAAAAGCAAAGTTACTGTGGTTGGAAGTGGGAGAGATAGAAAAGGGGGAATCCCAACTACTCAGTCTTCCCATTGCCCTAAGGCAGTGGTCGGCAAACTGCGGCCCCTTGAGTGTGGCTCTTCCACAAAATACTACCTGCGTACAGTGCGATTGAAACTTCGTGGCCACACTGAAGGGGCCAAAGAGCCGCATGTGGCTCGCGAGCCGCAGTTTGCTGACCACTGCCCTAAGGCACTTTGTGGGGCCCACTGAACCAGTCTAACAACCTCATTGTACACTGGGGAAACTGAGGCTCGGACAAGGGTGTTGCCCAACCTAAGGACATATAACTAATCCAAGACAGAGCCAGAGATCTGCTGATACAACATGCACTCCTGCATACATGTAAATGCCTGGGAAAAGGGCCATTTTTTCTGACTATTCTGAGTACTAGTCACTCAGTTCACACAGGTGGGTCCAATCTCAAGGCGTTATCAAGTTAGTAGTCCTCCATAGACTGATCTGGAAATAACTCTTCTGCTGGTGCCAACCCCTTTCAGAAACGAGGAATAATAACAGTTTGGTGTCCAAGTATCATCCTAATTTCTGGATGGATGGGAGGTGGAGGTGCTGTGCTCAGCTGGAGAAGCTTGCAGTGGGCTGCGCCCAGTACGATCCATCCAAAAATGGTAAGACACTGGGAATTCCCTTTCTTCTTTGTAAAATGCATGACCTCGCTATTGGTAGGAAGTAAAAGCTCTCAGCTTCTCCGACATCAGGGGTGTCGGAGACTGGATGCAAAATTCTACATTTTTAGAAATTTCAGAGGAAAATTACCTGCCTCTACTATCAGTCTGTTGATTTTTTCCATTTCTATACCTCCTCCTACTCAAAGGGTGGTCCTTGGATCACCTGAGAGCTAGTTAGAAATGCAAATTCTCTGGCCCTATCCCAGGTCTTCTGGATCAGAATTTGTATTTTAACAAAATCCCCAGGAGATTAGTATGCACAGTAATGTTTGAGAAAGCACTGCTATAACTTTCAAGTTAGCAAATTTGAATGCCATGGTCTACTTAAATCTTAAATTTTAGGAACACCTTAAGAGGTATACAATATTTTTTTATTCTTGTTTAAAGTATTACATATGTCTCCTTTTTCCCACATTGACCCCTCCCAGGCCACTCTCACCTCCCCCAGGACACGCCCCCACCGCCCCAGTGTCCTTGACCATTGGTTATGCTAATATGCATGCATACAAGTCCTTTGGTTGATCTCTTACCTCCCCCCATTATATTTATTTTTTATAGAGTCATCACATCACACAAGTATTCATTATACAAGTTCAACTCTATACACTTGGAGAGGGAAGAAAGTAAAAACAAAACAACTGCTTATTTTGCTCTCTGGCTCCTCCCCACTTCCCCTTCAGACTTGCCCTGGCCCTCCACAATGTCAGAGAAAAGGAGGCCACAGCTTACATGCAAAATGAAAACAAAAGAAACTGTTGTTTGGCCTGCGAGGTCAAGGGCTCAGATCCTGGGGATGGGGGTGCAACTCGATTTTACTTTATGTGATGACTTGGAGACCTGAACCCCCAATAAAGTGCGGCTCCACTCCGATGCACTTTTATATGCAATATGCTCCCATTCCTGGGGTAGAGGATGTGATGTTAAAGAAAGAGGGGACTGAGGGGTTCAGGATGCTCAAGGTCACACAGCGAGGAAGTGTTCTGCAAAGCCATTGTTGAATAGGAATGATGGAATTTTTTGCTCCCATTCCCCTCACCTCTCAACCTCTCAGCCCAATTACCTTTTCTCATCTGTCAATTTTTTTTTTTTTGCACTAAAACCTAATACCTCAGATTGACAACTCAAGGCGGATGTGTTAAATGTGACACATGGCTGGATTTTCCGTGGCTTCCTGAGTCATAGCCCATTTTAGTACCAGTTTAAAAAACACTGCTTCTCACCCTCCACCTTGGAAGAGAAAGTTCAAGGTTACCAGTCCCTTGGCCCAGAAGAATACTGTTTATCTAATTTTAGAAATCAATGATCCTCTGCATTAGCCCTGTTGACCATACTTATGAAGATGATGAGTATTTAATGAAAAGGAAATGGAAGGTTTTATATGGGTGGAATTGACCACAATGACAGGGTGGCATGGGCTGGCCTCAGGGAGTGAAAACCCTTCCCAAAGCCAGAAATCTGGTGTCCAAATTCCTGCCAGCACCTTGCTGTGGGCCCCCAGACGAGTCACTTGGCCATTGAAGGACCCTAACATCTTTATCTCTGAAATGGTCAGGGAAGCTTTAGGGGGCCTAAGATGAAGTATTCTCTAAGCCCCTTTCCATTTTTGAAATTCTTTGAATCTGTGTTTCCATTTGCTGTTTCCACCATGCATGTCACAGCTGTATCGCTTCAGGGTGAGCAGTGTTTCCCTCCACTGAGTGGTGGACACGTGACTGAGGTGTGAGAACCAGCGGAATGACTCACCAGATGACACCTGGGAGGCTGGTCATGCTGAGCTTCTCCCCACTTGAACCCAGGGCAGTCACTTTGCCAATGGTCCTACTTCTGCATGGCCACCTAGATCATGTCCCCACCTGACCATGCTTTCTTTATACTCTTTTAGACTTGTTTTAAATAGCTATGCACCACGGCTTTGACAGCTAAGAGAAGAGTCTGAGAACATACCACGCTGTGCACACAGCACATGATCATTAGCTTTGGGCGAAGACTCATAGGATTCCTGTGTTGGGCACACATACAGGGAAGGGTCCAATTCCACAGACCTCTGGGGTGAAAAACACTTGGGGGTGAGTCCCAGCCCCATCACTTCCTTGCTATGTGACTTCACATATGTTACTTAACCTATCTGCATCTCTCTGAGTCAGTTTTCTCATCTGTAAAATGGGGACAATGATTATAAGTAGCTACTTTGTGGGGTTGTTGGGAGACTTGGGTTATGCAAAGCTCTTAGCACAGCTTCTGGCACTTACTGAGCTCTCCATAAGTGGCCATTGTGTCTACTAGTCTTTCTTATCTGTGGACAGAAGAATGAAGCTGAGATATAGCAGTATGTGTATGTATGTCTGGGAAGCAGGAGAGGTGATTGAGTAAAAATGGACCCTGCTGTACCCAACCCACAGCAACACTTATTTTTGCAACCAGAACTGGCCTTGATCTCACCACATACCAACTTCACACAGAGGGCAAGGAAGGAAAGGGAAGAACAAGGCCAGAGGAAGAACGAGATCAGTCACAGAATGTTCAGGGCCAGAAGGGCCCAAGGCCACACAGCTGGTATGTGGCACAGCTGGGGTGAGAATGCCAGTCTCCTGGCTCCAAGTTCAATGCTGAGTAAGAAGCATGCTTCCTATTATGTTAGTTTTCCCTCTTCTCTGTGAATTGCATACCCAATGCCCAACCCTGCCCTTGCTCAAGGAGTTACCTCCTCTTACCACATCCCTGACACAGGCTGTCCAACATCAAGTCAGCCTCATGCAGAGATGAGGACTCACCACCTACTTATGCAGCCCAGTCCCCTCTTATCTCTGATTGTTAGAGAAATCTTTGAATTGATCAGAAGCCTGTGAACGGCCTCTTATATGCCACCCATACACGCACACTTGGTCCATGGATTCCAGGCCTGACTTTCCAGGGTCTCAAAAGAGAAATACTGAGAGATGGGGGAAGAGATGAAAAGAAAGAGAGAGGAAGAAAGAGAAAGAAGAGAGAAGAAAGGAGGACAGAAGGAATGGAGGGAGGAGAGATCAAGAAAGGTGTTGGTGTGTGCTATGTGGAGGAGGCAGCAAAAACACATACTCAGAGGCCCTAAGGTAACTAAAAGTGGATTTCAGCCTTGGTGTCCGCCCCCTCTCCCACCTCCTCCTCTAGCCCACAACAGCATCAGGAAGCCAGTGAGTCACTGTCCCCTTGAGTCAGCCATTCCCACTCCTGGGTTTAGCAGGTGCCATCGTGGAAGTCTCCAGGAAGGACACAGCCTAATCCCTGTCACAACCTTGGGGTTAGGCTTTGCCTGGGAACGCAGAAAAAGAGCCTGGAATATTGGCTTCCAGAAGTTCCTGTTGTCTCCTAGAATGACACGGCGAACCAGCAGGCTGAGGGAGATACAACAGAGGTTCTACCAGGATCGATCTTTGTATTTCTGTGTCTCACCGGCTCTTTCTGCCCCTTTCTCCTGCTGTTCTCCTCAAAGAGGGCCCCTTTTCTCTGAAAAGCCCCCGACGGCTCACCTCCGGTTGGGGATGTTCAGTTTTAGGCTCATTTTCTTTTTCTGTTTTTCTCGTTTCAGCTTCAAAGAAGCCTCTTCCTCCTACTCCTGAAGACAACAGGGTGAGTGAAACCTTTAGCGCCGAGTGAGGGTGGGCCCACTGCTGCGGGCTGCTTGACTGGCATGCTCCCACCTGCATTTTTCCTGCGTGCCCAGATTCCTCAGACCCTCTGTGAAGGCAATACCAGTAGAGTGTCGTGCTTCAGCTGAACTCAGCACACTGGGTTTCTTGGGCCTGAACTGTCTCGTGGGTCTGTCCATGTAAATGGGCCACTGAGCTGCCAAACCTTCACCTCACTTTGTCCACTCAACAAACACTTACTGTATTAAATGGTGTGTCCAGCCACCTGACCACTTTGGAGTATAATAGCCGCTCACATCTATGTAAACTTGCATATTTACTCTATGTAAAATTGCATATTCATTCTACATAAAGGCACTTTGGAAGCATATACTTGATATTACTTTATATTCTTCAAAGCACTTCCGCACTTTTACTAGTTCAAAACTCACTAGGAGTTCTAGCTGCTCAAGAGAGGTAGCGCTTTATTCTCTTTCTAACGCTTGGGAAATCAAGTCCCAAGAGACGTTTTGGGACTCTCCCAAGGCCATTCAGACACTTGAGAGTCAAACCAGTAGGCTGCAGAGTTTCTGGTGGGGTGGTCTCTAATTTGAGTGGTGGTTCTCAAAGTCTGGTCCACGGACCAGCGGCATCAACATCACTTGGGAGCTTGTTAGAAATTCAATGCGGACTCTCAGGCTCCACCCCAGACCTACTGCATCAAAACCCTGGGGAAGAGGCCCAGCAATCTGCATTTTAATAAAGCTCCAGGTGAGTCTGAGGCACACTGAAGTTTGAGAAACACTGGCCAAGATTTCAGTGATATTGAGTCAACTCTGGAGAAGCTATTTAGTCAAGAAGACCAAAAAAAAAAAAAAAAAAAAAAAAAAGGAGAAAGATCAGCCTGCCCCTTATGATCATATCAATACCAAACACCACATTTTAGTACTTGCCCTTTAATTCCAGAACCTACTGATTCTGCTTCCTCACTGCTCTTCCCAAAGGATGAGCTCTGCTGCTTCCCTCCACATGGTGACATTTCAGAAACTGGCAGCGTCCTCATAAGAGAAGTTTTAAATCGCTCAAAACCTCAGGCTGGTTTTTAGATCTGTGTCATCAGCCTCATCCCTCACAACAGGAAAGCAGTGTGTTAAGTTATAGCAGAAAATGAGCTCTTCTCCCTCGTTTTTTCATTGATCTTCTAAAAATATTTCACCACATCTCTTGAAGACATGGTTCGGAATCTCACCACCCTGGCACGCAGATGGTTTCCCCCACAGTCTCATCTATACCCACACACCTCTACGCCTTAAGCTAGTTTGCCCTTGTCTTATTTTCACTATCCATGAAGGTGAAGGCCAGAAAACACTGCCCACCCCTCTCTCCTTGGCTCTTGAAGACTTTTCAGATCACATGGCCTTTGCAGTTGTTGTTCTACTTTCAACCACAGGTTTAAATCCATTGCAACATTTCTTACCTTGAACCACTTGAATTTATTTCTCCCTTCACTTATGTGCTCTGTCCCCTAATGGGTGACAGCACCTTGAATGGGCATCTAGAGGTGCTATATGTATTTTTAATCCAGTCTGAGCTAACAGGCCTGATGCTCTGTGTGAGAGAGACCGTGGAACAGTCATATCCCGCCTTTACGTTCAGGTGCCATTGACACAACTCCTTCTTCTTAGGGCAAAAGCCTCAGGCCCATCAACTCTACTTCAAGGAACCCAATGTACCACCTCACAAGCTTCATAAATAGCTAGGCTTCAAATTCCATTCTGGACACAGCTGGATCACACACACAAAAAAAGTCTTTTTTTTTTTCTTTTAAGCTCTAGTATTTTTATGCTATCAAATACTTCAAGGACTCGGAGAATTTTTGACTTTTACAACAACAAATCTCATTCTAGCCAATAATCGCAATCTCTTCCCTAATTTACTCTCTCACTAAATCTGCCAGCCCGCAGCATGTGTGCCCATCCTGGACTTGTCAGCCTTACAGTTTCTTCTTCATGTCCTCAATCTCTCATCCTAAGAAAGGTATTAAAAAGTAGAGACAGACCTGAATGGTTTGGCTCAGTGGATAGAGTGTCGGCCTGCAGACTGAAGGGTCCCAGGTTCGATTCCGGTCAAGGGCATGTTCCTTGGTTGTGGGCACATTCCCAGTAAGGGGTGTGCAGGAGGCAGCTGATCAATGCTTCTCTCTCATCGATGTTTCTAATTCTCCATCCCTCTCCCTTCCTCTCTGTAAAACATCAACAAATATATATATTTTTAAAAAGTAGAGACATAGGCAACAGAGCCCACAAGAAGGGAGCCCGTGTACTATAGTGGAAAGAGCATTAAGACTAATTCAAGTGCTAAACTGAGTACATCCATTACTCCATCTGGGCCTCAGTTTCCCCATTCTAAACAAAAGAGTGAATTGCATGACCTCTAAGAGGAATTCCAGCTTATGATTCTATGGATCTGGACAAACCCACAAATCAAATCAGAGAAGCATGGACTAAACGATTTAGTGTTGGCTGTATCACCTTCACCAAGAATGTCATGCTTCCAGCAGAGAGGCTGCAACATGTGACATGGTACAAATGGAGAAATCAGCAGGCTTTTGTGAAATGTGAGTGGCTACTTGGAATTCACTGTGGTCGGAATTCACCTCGTAGAATGGGAGGGGTGATGAATTCCAGGTATTGAATGTCCTTGTGTCATATTCATTACCGTGATCCTAACACATAAAGAGAGACAACTAGAGAAAGGCAATTGTCTCAGAGAATACCCCAGTGGATTGTAGGAACTGGTGTTTGACCTGGCACCCTCCCAGGAGCAAGTTATAGCCCAGGGACTTGCTGACCTCGCTCTGCAGTTTACCTCCTTCCTACATCTTTGTTTGATTTTGTCTTCTTCCTCCAGCGATCACTTCAGGAGCATGAAGAAACGCTGGTCATTGCCTTGTATGACTACCAAACGAACGATCCTCAGGAACTCACGCTACAGCGCAATGACGAGTACTACCTGCTGGACAGCTCTGAGATTCACTGGTGGAGAGTTCAAGACAAGAATGGGTAAGGCCTCTCTGGTTGCTGTCCAGTGTTTGAAATGAGGTGGGAACAAATACTGGGTAGTTTGTTCTGCCCCTCAGCATGACCACTGCACTGAGTTAGGAGAGGAGAGCAGAAGCAGAGGAAGTGGAAGGAAGAAGTCATTGAGGGGTGTCTTTCCATTTCTCAGAAGTGGCTGGGAGGCAGTCACTTGCTATGCTTGCTCCCTGCACCCCATCAAGCACTCCAGGGCCCCCAAACTCATCTGACAATCTCCTGGGGTTTTCTATTAACATCCACCATTTGGGAGACGGACAATTTATTCCACAAAGAAGCACTATTGTGCCCAAATGGGAAGGCTGTACTAGACTCAGGTTCAAGACTGCCTGGCTCTCCAAACAGCAGTGGAACCTACTCAGAAATCCATCCCTTCAACCAACTGACATTTCTTTAGCACCTGAAGTGCCAGGAAATTTCTTCTCCTAGGTCTCACTTTACCAAATGACAGTTTACCCTTTGTTCAGGGGCCTGTGGAAAGGCTCAACTCTGCACTTCAAAGGGATATGAAGAGGACACCCCAGAGGCCAATCGGCATATGGGAATTTCCCCGTTTGCTCTGTAATAGTGCGTTATCATGGAAAGTACACAGGTGGCAAGACAGAAGAGTTGCACTTTAGTGTCAGCTGCTCTTGTTGCACAGGACTTTGGAAAAAGTCCCTTAACCTCTGTGAATGCATTTCCTCATCTGCAAAATGCAGACTATAGTATCAGCTTTATTTATTGATGGGAGGGAGGGGGAGGGAGGGAGAGAGAGAGAGAGAGAGAGAGAGAGAGAGAGAGAGAGAGAGAGACTTGTTGTTCTAGTTATTAATGCATTCTTTGGTTGATTTTTGTATGTGCTCTGATCAGGGGATTGAACCCACAACCTTGGCGTATCAGGACAATATTCTAACCAACTGAGCTACCCGGCCAGGCCTGATAATATCAGCTTTGGCTATCTCAGAATTTTGAGAAAAATCAGTGAGATGATGAAAGTGAAAGGTCTTTGTAAATTCTATATCCACAGACGAATGAAGATAATTATCATCACTCATGTAGATAACTCCGCTTTGGTTGGCATGTTAAAACTCAGTCATTCTACTTGAAAGCAAAAATAGTATTGACCTATTATTATAATTGTAAACATATGGTGTGGCAGGAACAGATATTAAGAGAGATATAAAAGAAATAGCAAATCTCAGAACAAGCTGACTCCTATCACTTGGCACTGACTACCATGAGCACGGTGTTAAGGAGGCTTCTGTGGCTGGAAGTCCAATTCTCCAAAAAAAGCACGTCATGACTGATGAGCTCTGTCAGCCATGGGCACAGGACATGAGATCATCATCCCATGATGGACATCCCCATTCTTGCTTTCTTCAAACCTCAAAACAATTCTGTGAAATAGATTACACATTCCCCATAAACATCATCACTCGATTGAAAAATGGCAAAACACTTTACGAAGTAAAAAGCAAGCAACTGTCAGCCATCTTTTGATAGACTGGCAGAGTCTGGAGGGATTGTATGTGTAATCTAGTTTAGGTCCCTTATTGCAGGTACAGAGTCAGAGGCCGAGAGAGTGAAGGCACACTGTTCTCACCTTGTGGTATTGAATGCAATCGTGAATGTGAATGTAAAAGTGCTTTGGAAAGCACAAAGCTACACACAAATGTGAAGTATTTTGATGCGCTTATTAGTCCCTTAATCTGTATGTCTTTGTTTATGCAAAATTATTTAGTCCTGCTCAAAAGGGACTCCCGCCCCCAAATCCAACATGACTTTTTCCTTTTTTCTCATGTTTTACCATTTATGTCTGAAGGAGCTCAATTAACAAAGAATATTAGGGAGGCTTTGAATTAAAACGTACAATGCTGACTGGCAGTATTTTTTGACACCTGTGGTTGGATAGTAATTTATATATATATATATATTTTTTTTTTTTTTTAATTTTTTTATATTTTAATTATTTTGGTTTCCTGACTGTAGCATAATAGCATTAAAGTGGAAAAAATACTGATTATCAAATGCAGAAAAAGTTTCCTTATAGAAAATAGAGACCACACATTGACCTTTTTTTTCCAATAGAGGAACTTTCACACTGAGGAGAGAACAGCAAGCAGCACGTTTTAACTAACATAGTGGTGTTTTATTTGGTATGGTTCATGTTTCAGTAGTGAATCTATCGCCTTTAACAGATAGATTGTTGTTATTTTTTAGCAATGCTTTTATTCTCAAACTTCAAAATCTCTTGTCAGGAATGCCAAATAATGTGAGACTCTCCCAACTCTAAGGGACTTTTAGCAAATTAAACTTATAAAATGGAGATGTGAAAATTAGTCCTCTATTAGTCGAAACCAGCAGTTCTCAACCTGTGGGTCGCGACCGCTTTGGTGGTCGAACGGCCCTTTCACAGGGGTCGCCTAAATACATCCTGCATATCAGATATTTACATTACGACTCATAACAGTAACAAAATTACAATTATGAAGTAGCAACGAAAATAATTTTATGGTTGGGGGTCACCACAACATGAGGAACTGTATTAAAGGGTCGCGGCATTAGGAAGGTTGAGAACCACTGGTCTAAACACTGATTTCCCCTTTTACAGACACGAAGGATACGTACCAAGCAGCTATCTGGTGGAAAAATCTGCAAATAACCTGGAAACCTACGAGTAAGATATTTTATTTATTTTACAAAAATACGGTGCTAAGGAGTCCTCCTTAGTTTAGAAACAAATTGTTGGTTGATGATAAAATCACCAGGCATTTTCTCTTCTTGACCTGCTTTCTTCTCCTCATACTCTGATCCCTAAATAGCAGCAGAAGGACACTTTATATAGGAGAAGGGGAGGGGGGTGTACTCACCTGCCCTTTTACCAAGAGGATACTTCTCAGATGCCTATGCAGATTGTAGGAAAGGAAAAGGTTCTGAGAGTCCGGGAATATTGGTCTTAACTGAGAACGAAAAAAATGCTACGAACACTGGTTCAAATACAAACTGATTCAAAACATGGTTTAATACGTCCAATACCAAAATAGCAGACAAATAGGTATTAAATATCTGCTTAGCTTGTGTTGTTTGTTCCAAGCTATCATTTAGAAGAGCCCACATAGATATTATTTTAGTGGAACTACTTAGAGTTTAATACAATCAAATTGCAGCGTCCAGAGTACTCACCATATGTACATAGATTTCCTGGCTCAGCTGCTGAAAGGCCCAGAAGCAACAACACCAAAGTAGCAGTGTGCACACCGGATCTTGGTTTCTAAACCACACTTCCCCCTCTACAGACCAGGAGTTCTTGGAGGAACGAATTGTGGATTCAGAGGTGGGGCACTAGTAATCCTGGACTGGCTCTTGAATCATTAAAAAATCAGCTGCAATACACATTATTGGGACAACTGATGAACGTTGAATAAAGTCTGATATTAAATAATAGTATTGTATCACTGTTACATTTCCTGATTTGGATAATTGCATTATGGTTATATAAATGTATACTCTATTTCTTCGAAATACATACTGAAGTCATTAGGAATAAAAGTCTATTTTCAAATGGTTCAGAAAAATATATATTTATCTACCCAGAGACACTGGTAAAGCAAATGTAAACAATTGGTTCCTCTGGGGGAAGTGTATATGGGAGTTCTTTTATAGTGTCTTACAACTTTTCTATACCCTTGAAATTATTTTAAAAAAATTTTTTTAAGTCCTCACCAAATATGCAATACCAAGGTTGAAGAATGCTAGCTGTGAAGACTTCTATTAACTCTTGTGGGTTCTTAGTAGTTCAAATGCGGTCAAGTTATTTGTTGCTGAAATTTGAATAAATTCTACAGGGAAGAGCTGTCATTTATTTTCTGAAGAGTCTCTCAATATGAGATTCATTTTGATGAAGTACACAAATAACCTCACCCCTCAGCTAAAAGAGCCATCAGTTCCAAGAATCCTTGAGCTACAATGAAACACATAAAACATGCTTAAATAGAATTTTTTTAAAAAATAATCAATGCCTGTAGAAAGAAATATGCGTTTATTCCAAATGCTCACCAGGCTTGGAAGTTTTGTTTTTGCTTTTAATTCGAATCTCCTAATTTATGATGGAGGAGACAAACCCAAAATTCCAACCGACTATACAGCAATATAGAATGGTGAAGCCTGGGTCAAATAAAAATGTATATTCCCCCTCCTGGAGGTATTTCTGGCATTAATTATCGTTCACAAGTAAATCATCAAAAATTTTAAATGTCGTTGATATATGGCTTTTTCCTGCTTTCAGGTGGTACAATAAGAGTATCAGCCGAGACAAAGCCGAAAAACTTCTTTTGGACACAGTAAGTCTCCTTAACCTGCCTTTTGACTTAATAAATTGTGCTGGCATTAGCCATTTAAAGAAAAATCTCTCCATCCGAGTCTAATATTCAGATGATGCTATGACTAGTGCCCAACCCCCAGTAGGCATGAGATAATGAAGGCATTAGTCTCCTTATGCCAAATATCAACACTATTCCTGCCATGTCATCATATGCCATTTTCCAGCTGTGGTTTGAAAGTATTTCCTATCTTTAAGAATCAAATGCAAATCTTTCCTGAATGGAATGAAGCTGGAATGGCCAACACATCTTGGCTTGCCTGGGATTGTTCTACTTGTAAAACGGAGACTCCTGTGTCCCAGGGGCACCCCTATCCCCCACCAGTCCCAGGCAAATGGATAATTGGCCACCCAAACCATCCATGATTTTGGACAGTGGTTAGGAGTTTAGACAAGGAACCTGGGAAGATGTCAGGAAAGGTGTGAAAGGCTGTGATGGGAAAGTAGAAGGATGATGAATATTTTCAAAGAATAATTTAAAGACACAGTTTATTATTAATGTCTGTTTACTTTTGCGCAAGAGAAACTGAGAATAGATTGATTCATTCTATCAGAGGAAACAAATATAATATCTATAAGAGGAAAATGGGAGGGGAGAAGGAAAGTCCACGGTCATATGGGGGATAGCGGACTTGGGTTTTTCTTCTTTGGGTAAGTTGCTCTTAGGCAGCTAATGAGAGGACAAGGTAAGATGTTCTCCCCTTGGGCAACTTGTCCTCACCAAAAAGGGAAGGTTTAGGCGCCTGTGGATTCTCCAAGAGACTGTGTGTTTATCAGTGATGAATGTGACACAGGCAGTCTATTACACCGGCTGTCTCAATGATCACCTGTCTCAGCGATGGTATGTTTGCACCATTTCCTTTATGAGGACTTCTTAATATAAACTCCAGATCCTCACCACTTTGCTGAGCACGGGACTAAATACTTAGGATTTTTGAGCTCAGTGAGCTTTGGGCTCTATTGTTTTATTTTCAAAACAAACTCTGAAAAAAGACTTCAAGGGCAAACTAAGATAAGCTATGAGCATATGAGGCAGGCTTGCAGTGGTCTCTAAGTTCAGAGAAGATGCTAGCAGAGTTAGAAAGATTTCATGGAAGAAGAGGAATTGAGCTGAGTCATTATTGGAGTGTGGTTTTTATTTGGTTCCACATTGACTTAGCATTTAATCTTTTCCTGGTGTTCCCAACAGAACCACTGGGGACATTTTTATTTATTTATTTATTTATTTATTTATTTATTTATTTATTTTTTATTGATTTCAGAGAGGAAGGAGAGGGAGAGAGAGACATAAATATCAATGATGAGAAAGAATCATTAATTGGCTGCCTCCTATACGCCCCCTACCGGGCATGTGCCCTTGACCAGAATCGAACCCGGGACCCTTCAGTCCACAGGCCGATGCTTTATCCACTGAGCCAAACCATCTAGGGCCCACTAGGAAACTTTTAAAAATTGAGATTCCCAGGGGCCACCCCAGACCTACAGGTCAGAATCTCTAGTCTGAGGTCCTGGGGAATCTGTATTTTTCCAGTCAAACCTGGGATCCATATGTAGCCAGCCTGGCACCTGGTTTCCCCAACCTATGTTATTGGATAACATAGTGAAACTCAGCTAATTGAGAGGAGTGCAAAATTATTGAAAACCTGGGTTATACTGAGTTTAAACAAGTGCGGTTTTGTTATTTTCGATCACACACATTGGTTGGTGAAGTATTGCCTATGGCCTCATGAATGACTAGCTAAAAATGACTCCTATTTTACAGCAGTTCTTTGAAGGAATTTAAATACAGTCTGCTTGCCCTGGATGTTGAAACATTCCTCCTTACTAATACTCTGAGCTACTTTATCAAGTCCTTTTTGCCTCCTTAGGTAACACAAGTGTTATATGCTGTTTGAAACAAGTGCTGAATTGTTTCATGGGTATATTAGTGCCTCCTTATCTAACAAGTATAGGACCATTATGACATGGATTGACTCATTTTCATTAACCAATAATGGATTTCTTTCATTTTTAAACTAAGTCTCCTGATGTAGTGCCCTATACATATTTCTCCACTAGATTAGGGATCCTTTACCATATCATGTACCTAGTGTACCTAGGAACCCAGAACTGTACCAAGTAGTTGCTCAATAAATGAATGAATGAATACATAAAATGTTTAACAAATGCTTTCAAATGAACAACTGTGCTTAAGGAAAATCTGGCTGATATGAGCATTATTGGGGGAGCTTTTTAAAAAAATACAGATTCTAAGACTGTAGCCCTCACCAATCAGAAACTCTGGAGGTGGCTCCAGGTGATTCTGGGACTTACCCAAGTTTGGGAACCACAGACAAGCATCTCCTATGGTGTCCTATCAACTCTTCAGGTAACACATCCTTGGCATGATTTTTCGTCTATTGTTATCAGTTTAATTATTTTTTTTAAATGTATTTTTATTGATTTCAGAGAAGAAGGGAGAGGGAGAGAGAGAGAGAAACATCAATGATAAGAATCATTGATTGGCTGCCTCCTGCATGCCACCCACTGTGGATTAAGCTGCAACCCGGGCATGTGCCCTGACCCAGAATCGAACTGGGACCTCCTGGTTCATATGCTCAACTTCTGAGCCACGCCAGCTGGGTATTTTTCCTTCTTTCTTTTTTTAAAACTATATTTTTATTGATTTCAAAGAGGAAAGGAGAAGGAGAGAGAGAAACATCAATGATGAGAGAGATACTTTTTTTTTTCTAGATAAAATATAAAAAGTAAATAGAGACCTTGACAATGTCCCATTGGAGTGAGGCTCCCCTGCCCTGGGCTGCATTGCTCAGGCCAGTGCCCCAGTGTATGGCAGTGATATGAGCAAGACCCTTCAGCCTCCCCTGTTCTTGGTGGTTGTGACTTCCTCTGAGCCCTTTTCAGGAAGTAGGTGGTGTGGCATGTGCTGGATGCCTCATTTTCCCCAGAACTCTAGGCCCCCTCAGCCCCAAACCAGAGTTTCCTGTCACCATCGCTGCCTGTCGCCTAGAGCAACTGCAGGGGAGGAGGAGCTCGGGGCCGCCTGCACCGCAGAGCTGACTGCAAACCTGGCCTGGCAGGCTCCTCATGTCTGCCATGACTCTTGTTAACAGCTGGGCCCGGCTCTGATTACAAATCTCTGTCCAAATAATAATAATAATGGCTTCTTGGAAGGAATAGCAACAACAAAATGCTCTTAATTCAATAGAAGAGATGTACCCACTCCCCTCTTCACAAGACAGTTGTTAAACTTCTGGGCTTTTGGTCTATGTTTCTTCCCCTTTAGAATAACTTACATATGCAGATAAAGCTGGCCTCTGTTGAAGTTTTGTTTCTTCCTGCCTTGCGTTTAACCCATCACATTTCAATGAGGCAAGAGCAAACGCTTCGCTATTTAGCAAAAGGGGAGACATTTGGAAGACAACCTATGCTACACATAATGGGTGGATGAATATCACCAACATGATGTTGAGAGACAAAACTGACATACAACATTGTATAAGTTCAGGGTGTACAACATAATGATTTCCTACATGTGTATATCGCAAACTGATCGCCACAATTAGTTAACAGCTATCACTACACAGTTACAAGTTTTTTTTTCCTTATGATGACTTTTAAGACCTACTCTCTCAGCAACTTTCAAATATACAATTCAGTATCGTTAACTATAGTCGCCATGCTGTACATTACATCGCTGAGACTTATTTATGTTATACCTGGAAGTTTGTACCTTTTGACCACTTTCATCCAATTCCCCCATTCTCCACGCCCCCCTCCCAAATGTCAAAATAGACTCTTGAAACTCCCAGCAGAGATAAGAAGAGTTTGGGGAGTTTCACAAGTTTATGTGGTAAACTATATGTTTGGCAACAATGAACAGCATTTGTAAGAGCCAATTGTCGCCAATCTCCTCCCCCGCCCCCCACCACCACCCCCCACACACATCCTGCATGTTTAGGGCCAAGTGAGAGGAAGCAGATTGTGTTTCTGTGCAAGGATAAGCCGTTAACTCTCAGTGCTTTGTGAGACAGAGACCATTCATAAGGACTGTTATAAATAAGAGCTGCCTGTTTAGCTGGGTCTGTGGACATCAAACCTGAATGTCTATAAGGATCACATGGCAAGCTTTGGAAAAGTTCAGGTACCAGGGTCCCCGTCTTGAAGATTCTAGTGTGTAGATTTGGGATAGAGCATGGTCAGTTGTTTGATGTTGCTATTTTGTTTTGTCTCAGGGACTTGTGATAATCAACGAAGTTTGGGACTCAGGGTTTAGGGAGTTAGGCCAGATCAGCGGTTCTCAGCCAGAGGTGGTTTTGTCCACCAGGGGACACTTGCTAATGCCTGTCATCCAGTGGTTAGAGGCCAGGGATGCTGCTAACTATCCTATAAACAGGAAAGGCTCCTACCACATAGAATTACGGGGCCCAAGATGTCAATGGTGCTGAGGTTGGGATAACCTTGAACTAGATAGCCTTTACATGGTCCTTTCTAACCCTGAGGCTCTAGGATTCACACAATTAGCATGGCCATCTGTGGGTATTACTTTTATGTGTAGACAGCCCACCGTTGGGGTTGGGGTTGGGGAATGGAGGGGCCTGTGTTGTTCTAAACTGTGTATGCTTTGCTCCACTTGCTACAAGTGTATGCCCACCGCACAAGGTTCCTGTCTCTTTCTGGCCTTCCCTTAAGGACCACACTATGTCTGCGTTAAGTAAATCATGATAATAGGTTTTGCAGATATTACCAGCAGAGATTTACAGGTGGGTGGGAACAGAGCATTAGACATGAAGTACTCAAACAAAGCTAAGATTTTAAAGTTGCCACCAGGAAGAAATAAACTGGAATATCCATGTGCTTATACTGATTTTATCAGCGCTAGCAATATTGTCGGGGGAAATGAAGGGTCTTCCCCTTCTCTCCACTTCCCTCGTGTGCTCAGGAGCTTCACATTTTTTCTCCTTTTGCCCGATAGCAAAGTCAGCACTTTGGAAAGGGCCTAAAAGATTTTTTTCCCCATTAAGGGACTGATAAAGTTTCCAGGACAGAAAGCTTATGCTCTTGTGGGGGAATGCAGATGTGGCTTCTAACATTTGATAAATGGAGGCACCACGGAGTAGTAGAATGAGTACTGGCTTTGCTCACAGGCCATGTTCAAGGTTCAAATGCCAGGTCTGCCACTGACTGGTTGTAGGTCATGAGAAAGTCACTTAAACTCTCTGGCACTCGGCATCCTCATCAGGAAATCGAAGATGGTAACTTCTAGATTGTAGTGTTGTGGTGAGGGTTGGACAATATCTGCAAGGAATCTGGCACGTGGCCAGCTCCCAGAGGGCAGCACTGTGTCTGTTTGTCTTCATTACTACTTAGATCCTCCCTAGAACAGTCTCTGACCCATGGCCCATGGTAAGAGCCCGAGAGATATCTGTTGAATGAACATGTAAAATGGCAGCCATTGTTGCTGAAAGTCTGCTCTGTGCCTAGCTGGCCTACAGAATCGCCCCCCCCCCACTCCCCCCCAACCCCCCCACCCCCCGCTCCCTCGTTCACAAGCAAGAAAGCGGAGCTGCGTGCATGAGCCTGGTTTTCTGGGATCACTAACCTTCCATTCTTTCTGACCATTCCAGGGCAAAGAAGGAGCCTTCATGGTACGGGATTCCAGGACTCCAGGCACATACACCCTGTCTGTCTTCACCAAGGCCATCGTAAGGTATGGCGCCACCTCACTTGGCAGAGTGGGGAGAGGCCGTCCTGAAGGGGATGAGGAGGGCAGCCCACAGCAATGTCAGAGCAAGAGGTCAAAGGGTCGCTAGGAATGATGAGTGTTCCCTGTCTCCCCTTCCCTCCCCCGCACCCCCAAGACGTCCAAGGCCAGAGAGATTAGGGACATAACTGCAGTCACTTAGCAGGAACATGGCAGAGCTGGGCTGGGTGCCAGGTTCTTTCCCGGTGAGCATCCCTGAGTGCAGAGCTCCAGAGAAAGAAAATACCTGGCCCTGAATTTGATGAGTTTGTAATTAATTACATGGAATAATAAAAAAGATACTTCTGGCTGGCAGCGAGAAGATATGAATGCTAGTTCTGGCTCTGCTAATGAAGCTGCCTGCCATTTCCCGAGTCCTTACTATGTGCCAGAACATCGCAGACCATGTCCAATCCTAACGAGCCCTGAAGGCAGGTGTTACTATGTTCCCTTCACAAAGGAGAAACTGAGGCTCGGGGAGCCGCCTGCACTTTCCTGAGGCAACAGAGTATTAGCGGCCAAGCCCCGTCATGACTCCGCTGACTGCCTGCAAGACCCTCACTACTTACTTGTCTGCCCCTCTCCGGGCCTCAGTTTCCATCTCTGTAAAATGATGTCAAATTCTCTTCTAATCAGAAAATCAGGAGGAGTAAGCCGTTTAGCAATTACCAGGAACAAAGAAAGAGGGAAAATGAATTATGAAGGAGTCCTCGTGGAATACTTGTTGGAGGACAGAGGATGTGAGCAAGACTCAGAGCAAGAGCAGGGTTTAGACAGGCAACAGAGAGGAAGGGCGCTGTCCAGGGGTGGGAAAGATGGGGTGCACATCACAGAGGGGCCCACCTCTGCCCTGCCTGGGGGAGAGTGGCGAGAGTGACATGGAAATGCGAAGATAGAATGGAGGAGAGCCAACCATTCTCTAACTGACTCTAACTGGGTCAGAGTCAGTTAGAGAATGGTTGGCTCTCCTTCACGGCGTGGAGGTCTCTGAGACCACCCCCAGGTTCAGTGATTCACTAGGAAGACTCCCCGGGCTCAGCATGTAGTGGTACTCGAGGCTGAGACTTATCACAGCCAAAGGATGCAAAAGCAAAATCAGCAAAAGGCACCTGGGGCCAAATCCAGAGAAAACCAAACACAAGCGACCAGAGTCCTCTCCCAGTGGAGTCACACAGGGCATGCGGAACTTCTCCAGCAACAAGTTGGGGCAACAGGGTGAGGGGCAAGGGGCGGGGAGGGGTGGGGAGTGGCATCTACGAGGGAAGCTCAGGAGAGACTCAGTGCCGATGGTTTTCACTGGGGGCTGGCCACGTAGGCAGCCTCTGCCTAGCACATAGCAACATTCCAGGCTCCCAGAAGAAAAGCAGGCATTGGGCATTACCACAGTGTTTATACAAACCATTTAGGCCCAGGGAGCCACCTTATTAGTTAGAGAATGGTGAGAATCCTCCCGAAATCCAAGGTCTCAGATGCCAGCCCAGGGCCAACCTTGCAAGGGGGTCTTTCTAAGGACATGAGTCAGGGCTGCTAGGTTAACTCTGCTGCACACATCAAGCTGGTGCGAAGGGGCCCGGCATGCTTCCCTGGCATATGCTGATAACCAGGTAAACCCTTCGAGCAGGGAAGGCCAACACATGGCATATATGAGGCCACTCCCATTTTGTGGTTGTGGGAGAAACATCACGGCACTGACTCTAACTGGGTCCAGGTGCAGACTCCAGTCCTTCAAACAGCACCCAGAGCCAACCTGTCCAGACAGACACAGGTTGACATATACCTGTCGTCTTTGTGAGCGAGGAAAAAAAACACAAAAGCTAGTAGGAACCTGATACCAGTTGGCATTTTTGTGTCAAAGCATTGCTTCTTAATTATTGCATTTCTGTTTCATTTGTTTAAGTGAGAGCAACCCCTGCATAAAGCACTATCACATCAAAGAAACAAATGACAACCCCAAGCGATACTATGTGGCTGAAAAGTATGTGTTCGATTCCATCCCTCTGCTCATCAACTATCACCAGCACAACGGAGGAGGTGAGTCCTGCAGGACAAGGGCGGTGGGGGGGGGGGGGGGGAAGCCGGGGGGGGGGGGGCTCCCACAGGCACTTGGAGAAAAGTGACGAACGACGAGCCTGGTTTCTTCATGTCAAACACGCTGACCTTAAATGCTAAGTAAATAGACAAATAGGAAAGGGTGCCAAATACTGGATTATATTACATATTTTCCATTAGTCAATTCTGCTGCTGGGATCCTGGGATTTCGACACCTGCCCACCTGTGTTTCTGACTCTTCTCAGAGAGGGTGGAATGTCAATGACTGGGCTTTGGGATCTGTTTTCCAGAATAAAAGTAGCGTTTGCACTGCGTTATATTTCTTCCTGGTGATTTAACTTGGATGGTTGTTGGTACAGCAAAGCTCTAACCACAGCCTTTTGCTTTTTAATCAACCCAGGCCTGGTCACGCGCCTTCGCTATCCTGTTTGTTCCTGGAGGCAGAAAGCCCCCATCACAGCTGGGCTGAGATACGGTGAGCAGTGCATTTAGAAATGTTATACTTTTGCCTAAAACTCATGTCCCTAAAGGTCTGGGGGCAAATCTGAATGGACGTTCCATGAACCTAAGTCTTCCCCAGACTTAGAATGGCCATTAGAACAGGTACATCTGGAGAAGTGTGTACAAATAAAGCATGTATGTGTGTGAGTAAGAGAGTTTTATATATGAGACCATTTATCTTGGCCAAATCAATGTCCATTGGTTTTAGCTGAGCGTTCATCGATGAAGTGCTTATTGAACCCCTACTTTGTACAGAGCACTCTACTAAATGCTATTAGAAATGTATTAGCAAACAATGCCTTAGTACTGCTGGCCAACCCTGGAAAACCCTCTCTGTCGCCTCCAGGGAAATGGGTGATCCATCCCTCGGAGCTCACTTTCGTGCAGGAGATCGGCAGCGGGCAGTTCGGACTGGTGCATCTTGGCTACTGGCTCAACAAGGACAAGGTGGCCATCAAAACCATTCAGGAAGGAGCTATGTCAGAAGAGGACTTCCTAGAGGAGGCTGAAGTCATGATGTGAGTGGTCCGAACCAGGTAGACAGAGGTGCCGTGGGGAGGGTGTTCTCGGCTGTGTTCTTTAAATAGCACTCTGATGCCGTGTTGTGCCAGCTCCCTGCTCAAATCCAGCGATGGCTTTCTATGGCACGGAGAATAAAGTCACACTCTCACCCTGGTCCCCAGGCTTGGCATAGTCTGGCCCTGCCAGCTGGTAAATCTCACCTCCTATCCATCTCTCCTCCGGTTCACAACATGCCAGCCACACAGGCCTCCACTCATCCTCATACACAGTTGCCATCCTTCAGGTCTAGGCTCAAGTGACACGCTTTTGTGTTTTGGGGGTGGTCTTTTTCAGGAAGCTAAATGTGGACCATCTCACCCCTTGCCTTTTTCCTCCAGGAAACTCTCTCACCCCAAACTGGTCCAGCTGTACGGGGTGTGCCTGGAGCAGGCCCCCATCTGCCTCGTGTTCGAGTTCATGGAGCATGGCTGCCTGTCGGATTACCTGCGCAGCCAGCGGGGGCTCTTGGCTGCAGAGACCCTGCTGGGCATGTGCCTGGACGTGTGTGAGGGCATGGCCTACCTGGAAGAGGCGTGTGTCATCCACAGAGACCTGGTAAGACGGTGCAGGGCATCCGCCTTCAGGTCCAGGAGGAAGGGCCCCTGAAATGCAGAGCTACTAAGACCGGGATGCATTAATTAATCAATATCAAGTCACACACCCACTCCCCTCCCATCTCTTCCTTTCCCAACCTTACTTCCTCTACCCACTTCAGGATGTCCCAGTGGGAAAGCGTTTCATGAGGACTTTGAGTGGGGCCCTAATCGCAGCCCCACCTCTAACTTTAACCCTCTGAGATTCAGTTTACATCCTTCCAAAATGCAACGAACAGCCTCTTTTTCTTCACCTCTCTGTGTCCTCCTGGTAAAACAAGGGAAGTGGACAAGTCATTTTTCTCAAAGTGTTATCCCAGAATCTATGAGAATCCCACCTAGAACTGTCCTCAGAACCTCTGGGGGTTGGGGCTCTGGAATCCTTATTTTAACACGCTCCGCCATGGGATTGTAGGCACATTAACATTTGAGGCTCCCTGGAGTCTTTTATCGCTAAGGGCTCTTCCGATGCCACATTCTGGGATACTGATTGGGGAATAGGTACTCTTCCTACTGAGAAATAGTTTCAAGGGGATTAGCAACTTGAAAACATTCTTATTTTAGTCAACTGGGCGACAGACTCTTCCCAGCAGCCCTAATGTTAACATTTTTATCACATACGGTTGCATTAGAGCATATCATTGGTTAGACCACACATGGATTTCTCTTCTAATTAGGATCCCAGAAATGAAGATAAAAGGCCCAACTTCCTCATCCTGATAAAGCACCTCACGCATTCCTCTTTCTAGCTACCTTTCATCAGGCGTTTGTGAAGCTCAATTAACGTTTGTCGAGCTCCTCAAGGCCTCCCACAGCAGCACCTAGAAAAGCAAAGGACCTGATTATAGGAGACGCCTTCATTATTGATTATCCACTAACAGTTTCTCTTTCCCTTCTGTTGGCCTGCCCCCTGTCCAGGCTGCCAGGAATTGCCTAGTGGGAGAAAACCAAGTCATCAAGGTGTCGGACTTTGGGATGACAAGGTAACTCGGGGCCATGGTGCCGGCACAGCCTCAGGAGGGGGACTCAGGCCCCCAGAACATGCCGACATGCTCTCTCCGCTCTCTTCCCAGGTTTGTCCTTGACGATCAGTACACCAGCTCCACGGGCACCAAGTTCCCGGTGAAGTGGGCGTCCCCAGAAGTCTTCTCCTTCAGCCGCTACAGCAGCAAGTCGGATGTGTGGTCATTTGGTGAGTGTTGCCTGGCCCAGAGCCACGTGATCTGAGTCTGCTTGCCCTTGAACTCTGGATGGGAGGGAGTCCCACTGGTAGTCTGTGTGTAATAATGGCTCTAAAAAGCATGAATTGTATTTATTCTAGAGATCTTTGAAACTAGGGTAAAAATGAAAGTGGGAACAGGATTCTGGTGACAGCTGCTATGAGATCCAAAGGTGGAGGAGTCAGGAGACTAGAATATGAGTTCCTTGAGGATCAGAACCAGATTTTGTCCAATATTATATTCCCTCATTTAATCCTCAATAACTACTTATTTATTCAGCAACAATTTATAGAGCATCTACGGTATGCCTGGGCCTAATGTAGGAGGTCACAGTACAGTAATGGATAGTACAGCTCACAGTACAGGAAAGACTGCTCTTGAAGCTGAAGTTGAGGAGGAGACAGATAACAATTATGTAAACAAGCTAATCCACAAAGTCAGGTAGTGATAAGTAAGTGCTATGAATAAGACAAAGTAAAGGGGTGGAGAGTGACTGGGATAGAGGGTCTGTTTTAAGTACATGATCTGGGAAGGCCTCTCTGAGGAGGTAGCTCTTGGGCACCTGAATGCTGAGAGGAATGTGTCTCCACCCGCAGGGTTTTGTCCTAATTAGCTGTAGTGTTTTAAGCAGTCCAGTTTGGGCCTTCCTGAAGTTTCTCAACAATGCCTTACAAGGTTTGCATGGAAGCAATTGTTTTCAAACCAGCATTGAGTCTCAGACCCCAATTTTCCAAAAAAAAAAAATCTCACTAGAAATCCTGGCATCTTGGGATACTGAGCAGTCTTATTTACAGATAGATTCTGAACTTCCAAAATGCCTGAGGCATTCCTGAGGATCCCTTAGAAATCCTGATCCAGAGGCCTGGGCGGGGGCCCAGGATCTAGCATTTGAGCAAACTTCTGGGGTGATATTTATTCAGATGTTTTGGAGATGATGCTTTGAAAAATTCTGCCCTAAGGTTCTCTCGAATATGCTCTGAAAACACCTGGGCTGCCAGCTGTCTTCCCACTCTGTCCTCGAGGAATGTATTAGCACATGATAAAGCTGGGTGTGACATTTATACTTTGGGCAGAAGAGGAAAGGAATTAAATCAGGTGGTCGAAATGGACAACCTGAAGATGTGTTTGGCTTGGTCTACACAGTATTCTTAAAAATCAAATGGAGTGTCAGAGGTGACACGCGAACTCATTTTTTTGGTTGATTTTTCTTTGTTAAATGGCATTTAAATATATAAAATAAATATCAAAAATATAAGTCTTTGTTTTACTATGGTTGCAAATATCAAAAAATTTCTATATGTGACACGGCACCAGAGTTAAGTTAGGGTTTTTCAAAATGCTGACACGCCGAGCTCAAAAGGTTCGCCATCACTGACCTACACAGTATTCTTAAAAATCAAATTGAGTTTATATTTTAAAACTTTCAATATATGACTTCTTTTGAAAAATCAGAAAATGTGATAATCCTGAGCCCTCATGTGCTCTGTTTTGCTGGAGCTAAATCACAGCTGTCTTGATAAGACAGAACTTTTGCTCCCCAGTTTTCCACAGTCCTCACTAGTCCCTATTACACACCTCACCCGCTTCACTCATTTATATCATGTGTAGGCATTTGAGTGTATGTCCCCTGCAAGTCTTAGTAGTAGCATTTGAGTTAGATGTAACAGGGGGCTGAGCCTGACAATTCTTCACCACTAAGAAGGTTGGGAAATCTCTGTTCTTTAGAAAGAGTACAGGCCTAATAAGCCTCAGGTGGCTTGATATTTTACTTCTTGGAGGTAGGGACTTGAATCTTAATGTCAAGGAGTCTGTGATTTCTAGATGTATGTTTGTTTGTTTGATATTTGTGAGCTTTCTCATTAGTTGTGCTGCGCTCGCCATTTCTTATAGGGGTGCTAATGTGGGAAGTCTTCAGCGAAGGCAAAATCCCATATGAAAACCGAAGCAACTCAGAGGTGGTGGAAGACATCAGTACCGGATTTCGGTTGTACAAGCCCCGGCTGGCCTCCTCTCATATCTACCAGATCATGAATCATTGCTGGAAAGAGGTCAGTAAAGGAAGTG
This sequence comes from Myotis lucifugus, assembly GCF_000147115.1. NCBI lineage: Eukaryota > Metazoa > Chordata > Mammalia > Chiroptera > Vespertilionidae > Myotis > Myotis lucifugus. The sequence continues at coordinate 2,377,113 of NW_005871104.1, read as the reverse complement.
GGTTCCGCTGCATTACAACCTACAGCTTCAGTGTCTGCCCCCTTCCCCAGAGAAAGGGACCCTTTTAGAGGATGAGTCAGCAGGGATGAATGAAATAGATGAGCAGGAAAGTGACTTTGAGTGTCTATTAACTAGAGAGATCTGGCAGTGACCTGAAATATCATTTGATTTGCTACATAATGTCACAAGCCATCAACACATTGTCAGAGAGAACGAGGGAGTGAAGCCTATGTCGGTATTTCCGTTTCCTGAGGGGGGAAAAAGCATTTGTGTAACATTGTAAAACCGTTGCATGTACATAAAGTTAGTTCTATGAATTGGGGATCAGAAGTTCACGTGTGCTGTGAAAATATTAAAATGACTTAGAATTCATTTTATTCATGCAACAATTCAGAAAGAGAATCCAATTACTCTGCTCCCTCCCAGATATCTCAGTGATCCACGGTTGGGTTACAGGATGTGCCTTGAACCACCTCAGCATGAGTCTTAGATGGCCTTTGGTGAGCTAGGAAATTGTAAATTTCAACCAAAGTTGAAAGTTGCTGAAATAGGGAGTTAATACAAATTCAGATCATTGAAGGGGAACAAGGTAGAATTGAAAAACTATAGAATACTTGGGTTTTGTCTCAGCATTGCCCTGTCTTAGTCATTCATCTTAGACAATTCTCTAAACCTGCTCTTTCTTGCTGGTAGAGAATTACATAATACTTGATTTGTAAATTGATAGAGCTAAGTTCATAGATCTTTTATAATCAGAAACAAAGAAACAAACAAGGGCAAAAAACAAATCTAGTCCATTTCACAAGGGCTAAATGCTATAATAATTATGACAGATGACATTTATTTAGCACTTTTTTTCTCTTCTTTAACCTGATAAACATTATTGTTTAGAAGTTTTAGATTTACAGAAAAACTGAGCAAATAACAGAATTCCCACATACCTCTTCCCCTATGAATAACATTTTGCATTAGTGTAGTGTATTTATTATAATTGATCAACCACTATTGGTACATTATTAACTGACATCCATCATTTACATTAAGGTTCACTCTGTGTGTTGTGCAGCCCTATAGGTTTTGAAAAATGTATAATATGTTTCTACCATTATAGTATCATACAGAATAGTTTCACTGCCCTGAAATCCACCATGCTTCACCTTTAGTTATTTATCTTTTCTCCCCTTCTCCCCAAATCCGTATCATCTATTGATCTTTTTATTATCCAAGTTTTGCCTTTTTTAGAAGGTCATCTAGTTGGAATCGTACAGTGGGTAGCCTTTCCATATTGAATTCTTTTACTTAACAATATGCATTTAAGGTTCTTCCATGTCTTTTTGTGGCTTGTTCACTCATTTATTTTTATCACTGAATACTATTCCATTGTATGGATATTCCACAGTTTGTTTACCCATTCACCTACTGAAGGACAACTCGATTGCTTCCAGTTTTTGGTAACCATGAATAAAGCTGTTATAAACATTTGTGGGTAGGTTTATGTATGGACATAACTGTCAGCTCAGTTGGGTAAATATCTAGAAGTGTGATTACTGGATCTTTACGATAACAATGCCGTGTGTAGCTTTGTGAGAAACTGCCAGACTGTCTTCCAACGTGGCTGTACCATTCTGCATTCTCACCAGCAGTGAGCACTCCTGTTGCTCCACATCCTCACCAGCATTTGTGATTGTCAGTGTTCATGTTGTGGATTTTAGCCATTCTAATAGGTGTACAGTGGTATCTCTAAAACAAGTGGTATCTTGTTTTAATTTGCAATTTCCTAATGACATATGATGTTGAGCATCTTTTCATACTCATTTGCTATTTGTATATCTTCTACAACGAGGTGTCTATTTAGATCTTTTGCCCATTTTAAAATCAGGTAATTTGCTTCTTGCTTTTAAGTTTTTGGTTTTTTTGAAGTTATTACTTTTTTATTTTTTTAATTCTTTATTGTTGAAAGAATTACATATGTCTCCTTCCCCCCATTGACTTCTCCCAGCCCACCTCCCAGCACAGGCCCTCACCCCCCTATTGTCTGTGTCCATTGGTTATGCTTATATGCACGCATACAAGGCTTTTAAGTTTCAAGAGGTCTTTGTATATTTCGGATATAAGTCCTTTATCAGATGTGTGTTTTGAAAATATTGTCTCTCAGCCTATGGCTTGTCTTCTCATTCTCCTAACAGTGTCTTTTACAGAGTGGAAGTTTTTAAATTATAACAAAGTTCAACATCAATTTTTTCCCTTTATGAATCACGCTTTTGATGTTGTAGCTAAAAAGTCATTGCCAAACCCAAGGTCACCCTATGTTATCTTCTAGAATTTTTATAAATTTTACATTTAGGTTTATGATCCTTTTGAGTTAATTTATTTTTTAATATATTTTTATTGATTTCAGAGAGGAAGGGAGAGGGAGAGAAAGATAGAAACATCAATGATGAGAGAGAGTCATTGCTCAGCTGCCTCCTGCACATCCCACACTGGGGATTAAGCCCACAACCCAGGCATGTGCCCTGACCAGGAATCGAACCTCGACCTCCTGATTCACAGGTTGATGCTCAACCACAGAGACACACCACCTGAGCTTGAGTTAATTTTTGTTAAGGATATATGTATGTGTCTAAAATCATTGTATCGAATATGGATGTCTAATTGGTCCGGCACCATTTTAAAAGCATATTTTAAAATCAGCAGAGGGTATTGCTGGTGAAGTCTAGTTTGCTTTTGGAATTAGCTATGGCACACAAGTACAAGGAACTCACAGAGTTCTTTTCTTCCTTCTCTAGAAACCTGAAGACCGGCCACCTTTCTCCAGACTCTTCAGTCAACTGGGTGAAATTGCAGAATTGGGACTTTAGCAGAGACTCAGCTGCAGATCCTGAGCCAGAAGAAGTCCTCCCTCCACAGAGCATTAAAAGCTGCCACCAGCCCAGGACTCCCCAGGGGCAGCTGGCCTCTGGTGCCAGTCCCTGAGCTGCCAGGGAGGCAGCACCTTGACAGAGGCTGGCACTCCGCCACCGGCAGGAGCCTCAGCCAATGAACTGGGAGCCAGGCCAGGCAGCGGCCATGTCTCCACCCTCCCTCCAGCCTCTTATCTCGGGTGGTGCACAAACCTCAATCTGACAGCTTTCAGGCAACCTTTCTTGCACTTTTTCTTAGAGAAAGAGAGTGGGTAGGACCCTGGATTGTTGTTTTATTATTATTTTTATTTTAACCATGGATCTAAGGTTAGTGGTCAGGGACTTTTTATTTGACTTGACAACACAAAATCCCAGGGATGGGGCAAGAAGAAGAGCAGCATGACTCCTGATCAAGGAGAACTGTGAGTTAATTCAGGTCAGAAAGAGTGAGCTCCTCGCACGATGCTGTCAGCCACAGCTTCCTGCCAACGTGGAGGGAGGAGCAGCTGCTCACATCAGAGGCCGGATATTCTGAGAAGCAGCTTTATGAGGTTTTACTCGGAGTACACCGCCACCTTTCTCCTTGAAGGCAGCCTTATGGATTTGGGTGGACAATTCTGATCCCACGGTTGGAGCGTTGGGTATCTGGTGTCTGCGCAGAAAGAGGGCATCTGATGGTAGGGGACCCGCTGAGAAAGACCTTAGATTGTTACCACACCAAATGTTCACCTTTAGTACCGAGCCAGGCAGGTGACTATGCCTCCCTCCCCTCTGCACAGAACGCCCGCAGGCATCCTAGGGGGAAATGGCTGCTTCTGAACACAGACTCTGACTGAGGACTCTGTCACCTGCCACCCCGCCTCCAGGAGTCAGGCCCCTGTCTGCACTCTTCCATCAACAACAGAGGGCAGCCTTGTATTGTGCAGCATGGCCTTGCAGAGAAATAGAAGCCTGTTTAAGCCCTAGAAATTCACAGCTTTACAGTTGAGACTTGAAGTATCCCAAAGTTCTGGGAGAGGAACAAAGGGTCTGTTCTTTCTCAAACCATATGGATGTAAACTGAGTCAGGCACTAAGTGGGGTGCTCCTGTAGCAGTGGTCACTGGACTGAGCACCTAAATATGCAAAGCAAAAATGTACTGAGCTATAAGCCTTCTCTGCAATTCACCCTGAGTTCACCCCAATCTCGTGTGATAGTATTATTATTCCCATTCTACAGACAGTAAAACTGAGGCTTTAAAAAGCCAGGACACCTGCCAGAAGCAACAGAGCTAGGAAATATAAAGGCCAGGATTCTAGCGCACATCTGTCTGACTCCAGTGCACAGTTTCTTTCTTCCTGTTCAACACTGTCTTTTACAGAGGATGAAAGGGATTGCAGAGGAGACAAATACAGCAGAGGGGAAAGGCAGAGAAAGCCAATGAAGACATAAACAAAGCACCACCAGAAAAAAAAGGTTGCTCCTGTGGTTGGCACTGTAGCCCTTCCACTTGGAATAGGATCTTCTCTTTCCTCATCTGTAGCCTCCCTTTCGTCAAAGTTAATGAGTTTGGACTTACTCAATTAACCCTTTGATTCACGCAACCCACCAGAGCCATGTTGCACGCAGCCATTTATAGGGGAGCTTCAAAGCAGCTTGGAAAGACTCCTGCAGAGGTGTAGAGGCTCTTTAATTATTCCAGTGTTGAGCTGGCTGCGGTCTTCTGGGACACTTTGTGGGGAAAGGTATTCCCTGATGTAAGAGAGTGCAATTTTCCTACAGTGTTTAGACAAAACTCTTGGCGTGATTGTTGGATGGTGTTGCAATCAGCTCTTTCTAACCCAGGTGACATTTTGGCTGGAGATTCAGATGTTAACTATCATGATTGTGAAACTGGGAGCCCCAAGATAAACGCTGTCATTCAGAAGATGATCTTACTCAAGTTATCCAGAATCACCCCTGTGTACTTGTTTGTACATTTTCTTGGGGAAACCTTCATTAGAGAGGATTTCTCATCCAGCCTAGAAGGAAAACGTCAGAGGTGACAGAGTTCTGTGGTCTGGTTTAGAAAACTCCCCCTGCGTGGTATTATCTTGTCCAGGCTCAGAGTCATTGGGGCCTTAACCGAAGGTGTGCAGGGAGTTCACCTCCCACTGCCCTATCCTGCAAAATGGGCTTCCGGCCTGTTTTTATTTTTAGTTTTCTAACATTTTGAAAATGGTGCCATGTGTTCCCTGGAACGCCCTCATACAAGGTTTGGGTTCTGGGTGCATTTTACCGTTTTTGGCTTTTGTATCTTTGGAGACTATGTATTTATATATGCATAGGTTGGATATTTATTAGTGTACAGTCGTTGCTAGTGTTCACAGTAAAAATATTACCAATATCTCTTACCCGTCATAAAACACACAGAGTTAAAGGTGGAGTCCAGCAAATAAAGCTGTCGTTTTAATAACTAGAGTGTGTATGGCCTGGGTTTCATATTTGTCCAAATGTCAAACAGTCACAGATTCTCCTTAAATAAACATGGTTAAATGATTTCATGTTCCACAGACAAGTAAAAACTATATGTCAGTCAACATTTGTTCAACAGGTAAATATCAAATGCTTCCTATGTTCCTATGACATGCTGTGCTGAGAGCTGCAGAAAAAGGCACAGTCTTTACCTTTAAGAAATGGTAGGTGGGTGGCGGGGGAAGGGGGTCCTAATATATGGTGACAGGAGAAGATTTGACTTTGAGTGGTGGACACATCGTGCAATATACAGAGTTTGTAACATAGAAACCCACACCTGAAACCTATATGTTCATGTTGATCAATGTCACCCCAATAAATTTAATTTAAAAAAAGAAATGGCATGTATGTTTGGGGAGGCAGACATATAAACAAATAAGATTATGTATAATACTAGAGGCCCAGTGCACGAATTCGTGCATGGATGGGGTCCGGCCAGCCAGGCCCCAATTGGGGAGGATCGGGGCCAGGTCTGTTGGGAGGAGGAGATGGCGAGAGGTCGGCCCACCCCATCAGGACGATCAGGGGGAGGGGCCTCGAGTGATTGGCTGGAAGGCCCTGCCCCCAATTGGGTGGGAGGGGCCGATCAGATCAGTGGCTGGGGGAGGAGATTGGCCGGCCAGCCCCACCCTCAATTGGTTTCTGTGGAGGTGATGGGGGCAGAGCTGGCTGGGGGAGGAGCCACGGGCCAATTGAGGGTGGGGCTGCAGGAGGTTGGCTGGCCAGCCTTGCCCCCAGATCAGGCCTGTTCGCTGGCCGCAGTGGACGTCATAGCAACCTGTCATTCTGGTCATTACAGCGTTCTGGTGCCTGGTTTTATATATATATAGATATAGATATAGATATAGATATAGATATAGATATAGATATAGATAGCATTAGAGCAACAACAAAAATATGGTCAAAGAAGAGAAGAGTTCAGAAAACTGGTGGAATCTAACACTTTTAATAGAGGAAGGTGATGTCACCTGCTGCTTTAAGTGTGGTCCCTGGACCAGAAAGAGCAGCATGACCAGCTTGTGAGAAATACATATTCTCCGGCTTCACCCAGAGACCTGCTGAATGAGAATCATCATTTTAACAAGATCCACAGGAGATTCTATGCACATGAGTTTGGGAAGCACTGCCATAGGAGATATAATGTCTGACTCAGTTTTGAAGATGAATTATGTTTTTTTTAAGACAAGCAACTGGGGGGAAAAATAAATAAATAAATTTTAAAAAGTTAAAAAAAAAAAAAGACAAGCAATTGGGCAGAAATAAGAGAAATACTTTCCAGATAGAGGGTTAGAGGAAACAGAATGTATTGAGAAGCTATTATCAATTCACCATTGGTGTGTGCGCGCGTGCGTGTGTGTGGTCTGGGCAAGGGTGAGGATGATAGAAAGGGTAGGCAAATTGAAACCGAGGCTATAAATCTGGGCAAGGACCATGTTACAAAAGACAAAAAAAAAAATGGAACTCTACCTATAGATACAAAAGATATCATTGAGCAAGGAGAGAAAGCCAAAAAAATTTAAATGTGTTTTTATTGATTTTTTTTAGAGATCAAGGAAGGGAGAGAGAGAGAAACATCAATTGGCTGCCTCCTGCATGCACACACCCTGTCAGGGGACTGAACCCACAACCTGGGCATGCGCCGTGACCTGGAAATGAACCGTCAACCTTTTGGTGCATGGGACAATATTCAGCCAACTGAGCCACATTTGCCAGGACAAGAAGGCCAAATTTGTGTTTAAAAAATGTATTCTGGAAGCAGCATATCAAGGGTATTTGAAAGAGGCAACCTGGTAGAAGAGAAACCAATTTGGAGATGATTTCTGTCTTGCTCCCAGTATCAGATTATTGTTCAGACTCATTCACTGTCGTCTGCTCTGTGGGCGACATGTGGAAATTATAATTCAGTCTGCAGTCACAGTTGGACAGAAATAGATGATCTTCCCCTCCCTCTTAAAATCTCAGGGATATAAAAGCCAGGTTATTATATTTTGGGATATGAAAGCCAGGTTATTATATTTTGGGGTATGAAAGCCAGGTTATTATATTTTGGGTGAGTTGAGCTCTCCCTGTACCTTTCAGTTCACCAAATGCCGATGTCCATTTCCCTGCAGGAACCAGTTCAGGCTCCAGAGGACCTCTAGGCACAGAAGAGAAAGCCTGTGGCTTCACGCCATCCTTCACGGGACTCCCCTCTGGTCTGGCTCCCACTGGCAAGTGATCCAGATAGGAAACTTCTAAAGGGGGTAGGTGAACAGACTGCTTCTCAGAGCACTTATCCTGAAGACCCTGCTCTCTCCAGAATCTTCCAAAGCTCTGAGGTCCACCACTCTGAAGAGGCAGAATAAACTCCACCCAGCAAGATGGGCAGTGCACACTCACTGTGAGAGGGTATGCATGGGCAGAGGGAGCTGTGGATTCCCTTGTCAGGGGCTCAAGAAGGCGGCCTGATCATCAGGAAGACAGGGTTGGAGTTGAAGGTGAATTTGCACAGAAAGCACATATTTTCAATTAGAGTCTATGTTTATTTGCAGGGGCTTTGAGGGAAGTGCACTGTAGCCTGCTCCCCAGAGCCACCCCTTGGTGGCAGCACTGTGTGTGTGCATGTGTGTGCGTGTGCATGTATGTGCCTGTGCGTGTGCGTGTGTGTGTATGTCTTCAATGACTTTGAGGTTCTCCCCAAGTCGTGGTATGTAGTTGGCTTGGGAAATAACAGGAGCATACGCATACTGCTAGAAGGAGTTATAGAGATCCTTCATTTATTTCATAAGTAGTTACCATTCACTTGCTATTGCCTAGCACTGTGGTAGGTGCCTAAGATGAATAAGATGTCAGCGATCAAACACGTCACACTCACATTAAGCTCATCCAAGCAGGGCTGATTTACAAAAGGACAATTTAAAAATAGTGTGGGTCAGGTTTGGGAGAACCACAGGAAGTGGTTCAGAGGAAAATAACAGCCACGGAGCAGTTACCACACCGAGGCCTGAAGAGAAGAGGGGAGTGGTCATATGAATGTGGAAGCAGAGGGCCAGTGGGAGAAGGCTGCCTCCAGAGAAGAGGACCTTTAGTAGGGACAGAGGAAGCCCCAAGCAGCATCCCAAGGAGGAAGCCAGAAGAACAAATATGCTGACCCCGCTCTCCTCCCTTCACCCCATCAACTGCTGAGGCTTCTTGTTAACCAAACCAATGGAGGCCAGAGGGCAAGGAAACCCGAGTAGGGCAGTCCACAGAGGTCAGTCTCCAGGGTAGACAGCAGGTGAGGAGAGTGGAGTGGTCTGGAGGAGCGAGAGACACCAACCTGTCTGTTTCCAGATTACATGCTCCCAACCATTCTGTGGGGTTGACTGTAGGGCCACCTATGCAGCCTGAGCACACAGCAGCACCGACCCCATTTTACCTCAGCTATGTTTTTACATTCCAAACCCGCTTGGAATATGCTCAGATCCTCCTTATCAGTTCTTATCCAAAATTGCTATAAACAGCATGTGTTTAAATAAAGATGAAATGGGGGGGGGGAGGAGATCAAATGTTCTTTGCTATACTTCAAGGGAGGCCAATTCTCTGCAAATTGTGGCAAATGAACAAAGTGAAGGAAGACAGCAGAGAAGGGAGGGAATGCATTTCCAAATGGCCCAGGATGGAGCTGCAATGTTTCAACAGCTAAACATTCTCAATATCCTATATAATAAAGCCCTAATATGCAAATCGACAGAACAGCAGAATGACCACGGAACAACTATGACGCACACTGACCACCAGGGGACAGGCACTCAATGCAAAAGCTGCCCCCTGATGGTCAGTGAACAGGGGGAGTGCCACTCAGCCAAAAGACGGGCTCACGGCTAGTGAGTGCAGAGGTGGTGGCAGGAGCCTCTCCCGCCTCCACTGCAGGCGGGTGGTAAGGAGCAAGGGGAGCCCCAGACTGCAAGAGGGATGTCTGACTGCCAGCTTAGGCCCGATTCCAACCCCCCATCAGGTATATCCCCCCAGCCTGATCCCCCAGGCAGGCAGACATCCCCCAAGGGGTCCTGGACTGTGAGAGGGCACAGGCTGGGCTGAGAGACTCCTCCCCCCCCCCCCCAGTGCATAAATTTTGTGCACCAGGCCTCTAGTCTCATCTATAAAGAAACAGACTCACAGATGCAGAGAACAGACTGAGGTTGCCAGAGGGGAGGGAAGTTGGGGGCTGGGCAAAAAAGGTGAAGGGATTAAGAAGTACAAGTTGGTAGTTACAAAACAGTCATGGAGATGTAAAAGTACAGTATAGGGCAGTGATGGCGAACCTATGACACAAGTGCCAGAGGTGACACATGAACTCATTTTTTTTGGTTGATTTTTCTTTGTTAAATGGCATTTAAATATATAAAATAAATATCAGAAATATAAGTCTTTGTTTTACTATGGTTGCAAATATCAACAAATTTCTATATATGACACGGCACCAGAGTTAAGTTAGGGTTTTTCAAAATGCTGACATGCCGAGCTCAAAAGGTTCGCCATCACTGGTATAGGGAATATAGTCAATAACTTGTATGGTGCCAGGGGGATCACTTTGCAAAGTACCTGATTGTCTAACCATGATGCCATATACCTGAAATTAAGACAAAATAATATTGAATATTGCCGGGAGCCGGTCCATCCTTGCTGTTTCAAGGGACCTGGCATATATGGCATACTGTTCTTAATATGTTTGCTCACCCTCTTGGTGCTATGTGTTTTAACCAAGGTCACCTCTCCGAGAAAGGTTGTTTCCCCAGGTGGGGATCTTTCCCTGAGGTTAGGGAGGGGATATAACCCCTTAATTAAGTGCCAGGCGAGTAGTTAAGCTACATAATCTTTACTCCCTGGAATGGAGATAAGAAACGCCCTAACCTTTGTAATAGAAATTGACAGGATTAAAATCGGCTGGTATAAATATGGATGTAACAAGACAATAAACATCAGATCATCATCAGATCCTCGTCAGATCCTAACCAGAACCTAGCCAGAGAACATGGCAAAAGAACCTGGATAGAACCTGGCTAAAGAACCTGGTGACTGAACCTGGCTGGAGAACCTGGAGAACCTGGCTGGAGAACCTAGCGAGAGAACATGGCACCAGAACTTGGTTGGAGATCCTGACCAGAACTTCGCTGGAGATCCTAGCCAGAACTTCGCTGGAGATCCTGGAGGGAGAACCTCGCTATGCTGATGAGCTGAACCCAGTTTCCATGTCATTCATTCTTCGCCGACTCCGTCCACACCTTTGGGGATCCCTGGACCCGCTGGGGTTGGACCCCAACGAACCATGAACATCTTGTTTGAGAAGACTTGTGTTAGAAAATGACAGTGTTGAACCATTTACAATTACCTCTTTATTTCTGATTAAAACTGAATTAGAAATATTCCCAAATATAATCCATATGTTTGCTTGTTCATTTATTCTCTACTGGAATAGTGATGAATAAAGCATAGGCCTACTAAATTCTTAAGTTTGCCTTGAAATTTAAAAAACAGACTTGATCCTTCCAATGAAATGCTAACATTACATTTTGTGTCTTGCAGAGTTTGTATCAGACAAAGTTTGTACCCAATTCAAAACTTTTCTAGGGTATTGGGACTCATTCAAGAAGCTTTTCAAAATGCTTTAAGAGAATCCTATTTTTTCTTCTACTAGCAATTGGGTCAAGTGACAGAAATACCCCAAATCAAATGACAACCTTATCTTCCCAAACATTTTCCAAAAGGCTCTCCCATTATGGAGTCAATAGCTAACTGTCTGTGACTAGTCTATCGATCATTTCTCCATTCCTATTTTTACTTAAAATGCAAACT
>NW_005871104.1:2362347-2365806 GCF_000147115.1 Myotis lucifugus | reverse complement strand
GAAATGAGCCCATCTATGTGCAATACTTATCAGAGAGGCTGGCCCCAAGTGAACATCCAATAAATTTTAGTTTTAAATATATTCTTTAACAACTTTTTTCAGATTCAATGAAGAAAATGGGCAATCCGGTTTCCTATGGAAAGACCAGGGTCTGGGTCCAGCTGGCCTTGAGCAACCCTGCCCCTCTTTGGGCCCAGTTCTTTCATTTGTAAAATGAGGCAATTTTGAACAAGTGGTCAGGTTTGATCTAATGGACGATGTAAATTGTGTAACTGACCATTAACTTTGTCTTTTCCTGATAATTACACGAATGTTAACTACATGTGAGCCAGTGGTGCAATATAGAGATTTTTTTGGTATTATTTTCTCTCCATTGCAAACCTTTTTCTGTCTTCCTTTTAAAATGCATTACTCATTTAAAACACTTAAAAATAATGCATCTCTCTAATTTGAATTAAATATGGTTTTGGAATAAAGTGGCATATTAATAAATATATAGATTCCGTTGGGGAGGAACAATGAGGCTGTAGGTAATCTTGGTTAAAAGCAAGAATTTTGATTTCACAACCTGGGAAAGTTATTTAATCTGCCTTAGTTTGTTCTACTATAAACTGGGGCTAATAATTATATTCATAGGATAACTGTAAATATCAAATGAAGTCATGCACTTGGTAAATGTTAGCCACTATTATTAATATCAGTATTTTTTTAATTTCTCCTTCCAGAACCAATTCGCATGCCCATTGCATATACACCACTATTGGTTTCTATGAAGCAGAGTCTGCCAAAGGATTTTATTTATTTTTAATATGTTTTTATTGATTTAAGAGAGAGGAAGTGAGAGGGAGAGAGAGAAACATCAATGACGAGAGAGAATCATTGATCAGCTGCCTCTGCACTTCCCCTACTAGAGACATGCGCTCTGACCGGGAATCGAATCGTGACCTCCTGGTTCATGGGTCAATGCTCAACCACTGAGCCACACCAGCCAGGCCAGCCAAAGGATTTTAAATGGAGACCTAGATGTCCTAAGTAATGAGGCTTTTCTAAAAACAAGGCAATATTGCCACACACAGAGACACAATGCGTGGGACACAGTTTTGCCAGTGGTACAGCGATTCTCGCCTGATAGCCACGGTCCTCTCATTGCTGATGCTGCTGACCGGTTGGACATGGAGGGAATCTGAAGGCAGCAGATAGACGGCTACACATTTCACTGGCGACACGTAAACTAAGATTTCATTTTTGAGTATTCATTCAACCCACTTTTACTGACCTCCTATGAGTACTAGTCTCTGAGGATGCAGTGGGGAGCAAGATGGACACATCCCTTCTCTTAGGTTTTATGTTCTACTGGTGGGAGGCAGGCAGGTATGTCAATAATTACAGTGCAGCATAACAAGGGGTATGATAGAGGAAGCCCAGGGAGCTATAGACAGCTGACCTTAACCTATCCCAGACACGGAGGGAAACTGGAGGAAGCGACATCTAAGTGGATACCAGAAGGATGAGTAGAAGCTGGACAGCAAAGAGGGGTAAAGTGTAGAAAGGGGAGGGAAAGGAGGAGATTGTTCTCAGCAAAAAAAAAAAAAAAAAAAAAAAGCCCAGCTTGTACAAAGGCCACAAGTGAGAGGAGAGCACAGCAAGTTTGGGGAACTAAGAGATTCCTTTCAGCTGAAGCAGAACAAGCTTGTCCACGGGAGAGGTACATGCCAGGTCATGAAGACACCATAGGTCACGGTAAGGAGTTTGGGCCCCATCCTGAGAGTGTGGGGAGCTAGTGAAGTGCTTTAAGCATGGCCAAGGCGTGTCCTTTGTTTTAACTCAAAAGACTTTCCACATTCAGAGGGACTTTGGAGTGTATCCAACCTACTTCACTCTATAGAAGGAGGCACAGGGAGGTGGAGTGAGTTGCCTAAGAACGCTCAATTGCAAAACTAGGACCAAAAGGCAAGGCTCTGAACTGCCTGCAGTGGTGACAAGAAGACCATACTGCTTCCCTTCTAAGCGAATAGCATTCGGGAGTCAGAAAATTATTTTTGCCTCAGATCTCACCAAACATACATGCAATAGTCTCTTCTGTTTTTAAGCAACTTGTTCCTAAGAGGTGAAAAGACAGGGAAGGAACCTCAGGGAGAAATACGTCTTCCGGAAGCCAACACCATTCACAACAGTATTTTCTTCAGAATGAAAATCCATTCTCTCATTGTCACATATTTGTAATCACTGACACTTAAAATCCCAAGGATCACAGTGGAAAATGAAAAAAAAAATTTTTTTTTTAAAGAGAGAGAAACCTCAGTTCTGTTTTCAAAGCCATCCTTCACAAACACGCCCACAGTTTTCTCACATGGCATCAGGAGCAGAAATGCATGAGTGGATATATGTATATATACACCACCCTTTCTAAAAATAGCCATTTAAATGAGAGTGATGTAACATCAAACCACAGAGGATCATGACTTCTGAGTGCTTGGGGACTGGTGTGAGATCGGTGAGGACAAAGACTGCCCAGCCCTTGAGTAACATGGCTCCTGTATAAATAGCCCTGGATAGGAAGAGGGAGTGATTAACTATACATTTGAGGGCCCTAGGCAAACACTTCTGAATGGTTCCCTTAAAACAGGACGTTATCCCTTAAATCTATACACATCTCAAATTGCCTCAAATGCTTTCGAATTATTGACCCTGTGAGGTAGATATGGCTCTTGATAGCCATGGTGTCATCTCAGGAGCAGGTAGTGAAATGACTTACTCCAAGGTTAGGATTAGGTGCGGTCAGCGGAGAGCCCTAAGTGGCCGATTAAGCCACGAAGAGAAGGTGCCTGTGCTCTCAGTTCCTTCTTGGGCTTTGCCAGGAATTACTTCATGTCATCATATCTTGTCCTTTTTGTCCATTAAGCAATTCTTCCTGAATGAGCTTGAGGCAAGTCCTGCTTAAGAGATAGCAGCCTCAGGGATTCAGGTCTAAGGAACTGAAAAGAAGGCCCCTCTCCCCAACCCCAAGGTGTTTTTTCTATCACTTCGCCCTGTTCCCTTCCTTCACAGAACTTCTCCGGGCTGTAACTGGACAAGCTCTAGGTTCATGTATGTCTGTCCCTCCTGGGAGATCAGTTCCAAAAGGGCAGGGACCCCGTCGTTTGTACACATACCCAGCTCCTGGCACGGTGCTTGGAACAAAACAGGTGCTCACTGCATATTAGGTAGACAAATGAGCGCTTGGGGAAAATGTGAGATCCACGAGATCGCGTGGAGCCCAAAGCTTCTGCCCTCCCGCTGCTGCAGGTGTGGGTCCCGGCGCGCGGGGCCTGGGGACAAGTGCTCCCTCTCTTCTGCCCCAGAGCAGGGTGGTGGCCGGAGGTAGCCGGGGCTGGAGGGCCGGAAGTGCAGGTCTGGGATGCGCCCGGGCCGCCGGCAGCGGAGAGGGGCGCACCCCGAGCCCCTCGCCGCAGCCATTTC
>NW_005871104.1:2264138-2360527 GCF_000147115.1 Myotis lucifugus | reverse complement strand
GCTGTAGGGGGGAATAAAAGCCAAAGTATGCAGTGGTTCTCAACCTTTCGGGCCCTTAAATACAGTTCCTCATGTTGTGAGCCAACCATAAAATTATTTTCGTTGCTACTTCATAACTGTAATGTTGCTACTGTTATGAATCGTAATGTAAATATCTGATATGCAGGATGGTCTTAGGTGACCCCTGTGAAAGGGTCGTTCGACCACCAAAGGGGTCGCGACCCACAGGTTGAGAACCTCTGGATTAAGGTAACTTATATGTCATTCTCTTTCCTTTTCTGTGTGTTTGTAAAGATTCATACTATATCTTTTTAATTTATTGATTTTAGAGAGAGAGAGGAAGGGAGAAAGAGAGAAACATTGATTTGTTGTTCCACTCATTTATGCATTCATTGGTTGATTCTTGTATGTGTCCTGACCGGGGATCGGACTGCAACCTTGCATATCAGGTAGCTCTAATCAACTGAGCCAGGGCAATACATTTTTTTTTTAAGTAAAATAAAATGCAAAAGATAACATAGTCTCTCTGTGTTAGGATGCTTCTGACCAATCAGAGCAATCTAATGCAGGTGAGATCTTTGAACAGCTGCTAACCCACTTGGAGGACTTGGCAAATTCCTTCAGTATTTACTAAGTGCCAGGCACTGGTCCAGGACTGCGTCACAGCAGCAAACAAAGCAAAGTCCCTGCCCTTGGGGCGTTGGGGCGTAGATTTGTGTTATCTAATCTCTGACTGTCAGGCAGTGGTAAATAAAACGGGGAAAACAAGCCAGATTGAAGAAGGTGCCAGGTACAGGCGAGGTGTGGTCAGTTTCAGTGGGGTGATCCAGAAGGGCTTCCCTGAGCAGGTGGCATTTGAGCAGAGACTGAATGGGTGAGGGAAGAAGTCGGGCAATTGGTCTGGGAAGAGTTCCAGGGGGAGGAAAGAGCCAGTGCAAAAGCCGAGGTAGGTGCGTGCCTGAGGATCTGGCAGTGTAGCTGGAACAGGCGTGGGAAGGGAGAGAGTAACAGGCACTGAGTAAGTAGTAGCTACCTCTACCTCTACCACTACACAGTGATGAAACTATTGCTATTATTAATATTTTTTTGGTAAAGGATGATACATTTATTAGGTCATCTGGATACCAGATGGGCTGAGCCCCCAAATGGCGCCTGCCTATTGTTATTCTTATTCATTGAAGCCTTAAGCTGGTGATTTAACGATGAGTAGAAAAGTCCCAAAGAAACCTTCTCTTCTAAGAGGCAGTATGTCCTAGTGATGAAGAGTGTGGGGCCCTGACCGGTTTGGCTCAGTGGATGGAGCGTTGGCCTGCGGACTGAAGGGTCCCAGGTTCGATTCCGGTCAAGGGCATGTACCTTGGTTGCGGGCATATCCCCAGTAGGGGGTGTGCAGGAGGCAGCTGATCGATGTTTCTAACTCTCTATCCCTCTCCCCTCCTCTCTGTAAAAAATCAATAAAATATATTTAAAAAAAAAAAGAATGTGGCTCGTGTATGTAATTAATCCACAGCTCTTTTTGGTTTGTTTTGTTATCCTCACCAGAGGACATTTTTCCATTGACTTCTTTTAGAGAGAGTAGAGGGGAGAGGGAGATACAGAGAGAGAAACATCTATGTGAGAGAGACACATCAATTGATTGCCTCCCGCATGCGCCCTGACCAGGGCCAGGGATCGAGCCTGCAACCAAGGTACATGCCCTTGACTGGAATCAAACCCGGGACCCTTCAGTCCGCAGGCTGACACTCTATCCTCTGAACCACACTGGCTAGGACTTAACCCACAGCCCTCACCAACTCCTCTACCTCCAGAGCCTTCCTGGATTTTGCTTTTCCCAAGGGAGTTGGTCTCTCTTACCAGGAAACCGAGCCCCAGGTTTACCTGCAAAAGGTAGCCAAAGGAAAGAGTGATAAGACGGGGTGTCAGTAAGGGCTTCAGGTAGGAAGTGCTCTTGAGTAGCACTCTGAAGGTAGGTATAATTTAAGTAGGCAGAGAGAGGGGGGAGGGAATATGCGGAGCAGAAGCCCAGAGGTAGTTCTCACATTTCGACACAGGTCAGGAAGGACCTCTTCCTCTGTGTGCATTCAGCATTTTGCAACCAACCAGGCACGTTGGAGGCACGCTTGGCTTCTCGGGCAGACAGAGCAGTACAGTGGACTTAGGACACAGGACTTGCTGTGTTTCTTTCGATCAGCCACTAGCTCTCTGACTTTAGAAATTGGACAATGGAAAGCAGCCTGCCCAGCCTGTTAACCTACCTGTCGCCACAGGAGCTCAGATGAGATAATGTCTGTAAGTCCCAGTCTAAGAAGAAAAGGCCATGGGAAGAGAAGAGAAGGAGGTTCCGGAATGTGTGCTTTTCTTGGATGGCTGCCCTCCATTCCTAAAGGAACAGTTTATTAATTCTATATTGTGTGTCCATTTGAGAGGACAAATCTGTGGCCTCTCTGTGCCATCGTACCAAAGGGAAACTGAAAGGCATTTTGTGATTCAGAGATTCTGTCAAGGCCCCTGGATGGCCTTGTCTGTTCAAAGACACTTCAGATTTCAGTCAGTGGGTGTGGGACACCTCCCAGGGTGCAAAGAATTTGGATATTGGCTTCCTAGCCATGGACTTTGTGCTGAGGGCTGTGTGTGATGTTCCTCAAAGGATGACCATTCAGGGCATACTTCTTGGACCCTGGTAACAGAGGAGAAAACAAATGGGGTGCAAATTCTTAAAAGAAACTTTTTGAGAAGACAGCTTAGGTTCAGGCAGAATTTCTTGCAGGGATCTTTCTGGCTGAGTGGCATACATGGCCTTCTGGAAAGATGCCCAAGAAAGACCCAGTGATGACTTCATCAATAGGCCTTTTGATTTTGTGTTTGCATCATCATTATGTCATTTTACAGCAGTCGTTCTCAGACTTGCGTCTCTTCGTGGGATGGAGGGATGATTAGTATGTCCAGGTTGGACGGTCCCTGTCTTCTGAATAAGGCAGGAGATGAGGTCTTATGCAGAAACTAAAGGTGGTGGAGTGGTTAGGAAAGTTCAAGAGCCTTCCGGAGGTTTGGAGCAGCTGCCTCTGTGGGTGGAATAAGAAATCGATTGGGGATGAATGAGGGGATTGTCCAACTCCACTGAAGGCCGAACCAAAACCAAAGAGCATCTGCAGGGCTGGCCCTCATGGAAAACACTCAGTAACTCAGTATTACGTGAAGGTGTATCTGAGAACGATTTTGATTTGTGCTTTTAAAATGTGATACCTTACGACCGATTTTGGTCTATATAACAGGAGAGACAAGAATTCAACACCGAGGGTCAGCCATCAACCTCCAAGTGTGCTCTCTCACATGGAAAAGAACAATGAGGTTCCGCTTTTTATGGATGGAGGTGGGAACTATGACAGAAGGATTTTGTAGAGGTCTCTTCAGATTCTTACAGGAATAAGACTTACTTAGATATGATACCTTAAGGACCATGGTGTTTTGCGTTTTGTGTTATTTTCTTAACTAGAAGACATGAATTTTGGCCATTGACGCATGCATTCAACAAATTATTCATGAGGTGTTAATTAAGCAAGTAATGCCTTGTATGTGCGCAGCTCTGTAGTAATTGATATCCCCCAAAAGATGACTTTGGGTGATCCACTTCAGTAGGAAAGTATAAAGCAGTTTACAATGCAGTAGGAAATGATGGAATCTAGACTGTGAGTGGAATAGGAATCCTGAGAAATGAAGGTTGTGATGGAGCTCAGCTGGGCACACCTTCACGGAGGCAGTCATCCTTGAATAGGGCCTTGACAATAGTCCAGGTTAGGATTTGAGAAGGGGAGAAAACAGCCCAGTAGGGAGTGGAGAGAGTTTGAGCAAAGGCACAAAGAATGTCCATGGGCCGGTTCGTGGCACCCTGAACACCCTGGCCACAGTGGCCAGTCCATGTTGGGAAATGTGATTTTTACAGAAGCCCTTGGGATGAAGTGTCCCATCTATAGTCAGTCATTTGCTTTTGAGTTGGAAAGAGAAGCTCAAGTCCAATGATTCCTAACTGGTTGGAGCAATATTGACATCATACCCACAGCTATTCCCTCCCCCTAACTCTACCCCATTTTCTCCCACTTAAGGAAAGAGATGAGCACACAAGCAATGATATCGTGGGAGGACTCTGAGCCCTCCTTCACACATAACGAAAAGCACCTTGTTTGCAAACCTCACTCCTTAAACCGTTATTAGTACAAGGTGCCACAACAACCTTCACAACAGAGCTTTTGACAGAGAACCAACACCAGGTCACCCTCCATATTTCACAGTCAGGGAAATTGCCCTTTTACAGTGAGTGAAAATCTGATTCAGGACCTCATCAGTCTTCAGGCCGGGCCACCCTCAAGTTGCAATTTCACCTCGATGGAGCTGAGGTCTGGGTGCTCTGATCTGGTGGCCAAACCCGAAGTCTCATTCTTTGTTTCGCCAGCAGGTGCAGTGGCTTCCCTTTTTTGAGTTTTAGCAGGTGCCTCTGAGAGGCAGCTGCTCTCCCTGGATTAAAGTCCTATTGGTGTCCCTCGTGTGGTGGTTTGTCACAGGCCCCCCGCGGGAGCAAATCAGCAAGCTGCCTTCGGTGGTATGACCCCCCCTCCCCCGCCCCAGGAGGCTGGTATCTGGCTGGTTGGGTGATCAACAGAAAGTCCCCCTCAACCCTGACAACAGGAAGCTGCTGTAAATCAGCACATGCAGTGGCGAGCCCTTGGGCCCCACCAGCATGTCTTTCCTCGCTGTTAACAAAGAGGAGGGTAGGCCTTCTCCAGAGGCCCTGACAGCCTTCTCTGCTCTGACCTCAGGTCCCCTGTGTGGAGAGAAATTGCAGGTGGCAGGGCCTCTGGTCCCAGAAGACCCAAAGTGAGGCCCTTACTTAGCAAAGTCTGCCTAGAGACAGGGCTGGGGGACAGGCCAGATGTCTGAACTGCTGGAAAGGAGGCCTTGGGTTGTTGCCTTTTAAAGTAAAATTTAAAATTTTGATCAAAGCGATGCATGCACGTGCTTAAAAAGAAATAAAATGGTATTGAAAGATGCATAATGAAAAACAACCATTCAGTGCCCACCTCCTCCCAGAGGCTGTGGCTTTTAACTCACTGTTTGTTTCCAGTAGTTGCCTCCAGATCTAAATGATACACTTGCGCTGCTATTTCTTGATTTATCTATTCTGTGCATCATCTACTTACTTCCTGCTGTGATGGATGAAGATTTCGCTTTCTTACACCATCTCCCTCCCTCTCCTGCCCCCATCTGCCAATACAGAAAGAGCTCTATTTTAACCGAAATCCTGTATAAAGTGTCCACATTATTATTATTCTTAAATATATTTGTGTTGATTTCAGAGAGGAAGAGGGAGGGAGAGATAGGTAGAAACATCAGTGATAGAGAACATTGATCAACTGTCTCCTACTGGGGATTGAGCCACAACCTGGGCATGTGCCTTGACCAGGAATGGAACTGTGACCTCCTCGTTCATAGGTCAATGCTCAACCACTGAGCCACACCAGCCGGGCAAGTGTTGACATTATTAAGATGTGTAAATGATGATCACAAGAGAGCCAAGCAATGCCCTTTGACTCTATTTCCTTTCTTACATGGCTTTCTGTTTTATCTCAGAATTAGAATGCATTCTCCCCCCATTCCTCACATCCCCCCTTTTTCTTTTACAGTCTGTCATATCTGTTATTGTATCACGTCCCCATATCTTCCCAGGAAGTCAGTGTTAGCCCCAGCGCTGCCCCTAATCACCCAAGTGACCATGTACACAGTGCTCCTCATCTTGAAGCCTCAGAAAGAGAGCTCAGGTGGGAGGAGGAGAGCTGAGACCCACCATCTTCTCACCGAGCCCATCACCCCACTTCAGAGGGGTTTACTGTCTGAGAAGTCTCTCTTCCTGAGCGGGGCAGCCCCATCACCTAACAGGTGGCAGTGCACATAAACGGGTGGGGGGCGGGGTGGGGGTGGGGTGGGGGGGTGAGGGAGCTGATTTGAGCCCTGCCCATGGTGGTCCAGCTCACCCTGCAGCCTTGGGGGCTGCCTCTTGGAGTTAGTATGGGTGTGTCTGCAGCTCTCTTTTTCTCTCCTACTGTCACCTTTTGATTTTTACTCAACACAGTCTCTGCTTGTAGGGACAGATTCAAATTCCTCAAACTCCCCAAGCTCCTACTCCAGCTTCATCTCTCTTTGAATCACTCCTGCTTATGTATCCCAAATTTCCCAAAAGTAGTCATACAGATACTAACATTTTTGTGGTAAGGACTTTATTGAGATATAGTTCACATACTGTACAATTTACCTATTTAAAACATACAGGTCAGTAATTTTTAGCATATTCACAGAATTGTGCAATCATCATTATGATCAATTTTAGAACATTTTCATTACCCCAGAAAGAAACCTATTTCCCCTAATCCCTACCCCTGGCCTAGGCACCCGCTAATATACTTTATGTCGCTGTAGATTTGCCTATTCTGGACATTTCCTTTAAAAAAGCATATTATGCTTCTTTCATGTAGCCTAATATTTTCAAAGTTCATCCGTGTTGTAGCATATTTTCACATTTCATTCCTTTTCATGGCTAAATAGTATTCCATTGTGTGGCTATACCACATTTTATTTACCCACTCATCAGTTGATGGACATTTGAGTCGTTTCCACATTTTGGCTATTACAAATAATGCTGCTATGAACATTTATGTACAAGTTTTTAGTGTGGATGTATATTTTCATTTCTCTTGGGACTGCATCTAGGAGCGGGATTGCTGGCATATAATGGAACTCTATGATTCAAATATTGAGGAACAGCCGAACTGTTTTCCAGAGTTGGTTGTATTATTTCACATTCCTACCAGCAATGTACAGGGGTTCTGATTTCGCATCCTCACCAACACCACTAAGAAGCCCAGGGAGTTCCAAGGAAGGAGGAATCATGTCGGAGAGGGGCGGGGCCTTGAAGGATGAGTGAAATCAGGTCATACAATGATAGAGGAAAGAGATTTTATTTCATAGGTAACTGTTTACCAATTATGGAAACTTTTCACTTTAAGTGCCTGAATGTTAAAATTTGAACCATTTTGATGCAGTTCTTTCTAAAGTATAAACAGCTTCTCTGCTATTTATATTCCTTCTCCTCCTCCCCAACTTTGAAAAACCTGGTGTCTTGGACATAGCAATGCCTTTCTTGATGTCTTGGGTTCATCCACTCATGGAACACAGAGTTCAATTGAGTTATGAGTGTGTGCTCAGCCCTGTGCTGGGAGCTGAGTGTGAATTAGACGCAGCGCCTGCCCTGAAGGAGTTTATTGTTGAGGTCAGGAGTGAAAACATGCTAAATCATGTAATAAAGTATTATGGAAGCCGTGGAAGAAGAAGCATGCTGGGTTCAATGAGGAACGAGGGAGAAAGTGGATTCAGGTGGGAGAGGGGGTCAGAAAGGCTTCCTTGGTAGGTAACCATTCTTAGTCCCTCCCAGCTCTGGAATCATCCTGGCAACATATGAAGTATGTTGAGTTCTGTTGTAAATCGTGATATTGGTGATACTTCTGCAGGCTAAGGAAGTGCAGAGAGTGGTTATTCCATGGCTGAGCTACATCTGTATGGTTCCCCTCCACCTTGTATAGCTCTGTCTCCTTTCTATAAGCCACTGCGAGGCTTGGCTGCTCTTAGCATCCGGCCTGCTTCTAACCTGTGACTGTGTTTTACAGATGGTTCAGGTAACACTCTGCAGGTGGCTCCAAGTGGCCCCTGTGGGGTTTGGAGCCACAGGTCTGACCACTGGAGTGTTCCTCTAAAATTCACTGCCTGTCGGCTCAGAATTAGCTCCATGGTCCATTTTGGCGCACTCTTTGGCAGTCTTATAAGATGCACACAAGTGACCTTGTCCCTGCTCGGCCCCCCACACCCATGAAGAAGCTCTGACATGTAAAAGGGTCTCAGCTGTAGGGGAACGCTATGACCTGTAGAGCCATAACCTGTCACAGCAAACCTGAGTCCCCATACAAACTCCAGACACACCCAGCTGACACCCTCGATGGACATGCTAGCTAGATGCCAGATTTCTTCTTGGGATTTTTTTTTTCTTGCTCAGTAAAATGCTACTTTTAAAACATTTTTTAAAAAAAGGGACCATCTGAGGGTTTCTTTTAAAATATATTTTATTGATATCAGAGAGGAAGGGAGAGGAGAGAGAGACAGAAACATCAATGATGAGAGAATCATTGATCAGCTGCCTCCTGTACGCCCCCCCCCCCCCCCAACTGGGGATCGAGCCTGCAATCTGGGCAAATGCCCTGACGGGGAATCAAACCTTGACCTCCTGGTTCATAGGTCAATGCTCAACCATGAACCACACCAGCCAGGCTATGTTCATATATTTTAAAATTTGTTTTTATTTATTTATTTTAGTTGCTTTCTAGCTGGAGAGCTTTACAGACAGGGAAAATATTTCCTGGCCTCTTGATGTTCATGAAACCCAAAGGGTAAAGTTACCTAATCTTTCTAGCTTGTGAGAGTCTTGTTCTTTTTGCGGAAGGAAAAGGCAGCCAAACTGGAGGAGGGGGAAAAAGTAAGTGCTTGGTACCTTCCAGAAAGGTACAAAGGTAGGTGTGGTCTAAAAGAAAGGGCAGAGACCTGAGAGACAAGATATCTGCTTTCTGCCCAGCTCAGCCACTGGCTGACCATGTGACCTTGAATGGGAGTTTTCACTTCTCAGTGACAACAGCAAAAATAGCACCTGCACTTTCTTAAACCTGCAGGGTCGTTGTGATTGAGGAAGTCAAACGGGAAGATCTGTAGGACTGAGATAAAAATATAGAGGTGTGATCATAATAATGCCTTCCTTTTTGTGGAAGAATTGCTGCAGTGTTTAATTCATCCACTCACTCTCTTAAAAAGAGGCCACCTGACCAGCTAACATTTCCCGAGTGCTTACTCTGTCCCTGCTGCTGGACTAAGCATTCCACATGCCATCATGTTATATAATTCTCAGACTAACTCACTGGGGCCAGCGACTGTTATTAATTAGGGCCCTTCTACAGATAAGGAAACTGAGGCTCAGGTTAAGTAATATGCTTATGGTTATATAGCTAGTAAGTGGCAGGAGACAGATCTGAGCCCGTAGCTCAAGCTTAACTACTATACTTGGCCTAATATTCCACTTCAGTAAAAATACCTTTTCTTCATTTCCTTCCAGAATGTCAAACAGAAAATGACAGTGCATCTTTTGCCCACAGAGAGGCAGGGTTTGGGGTGTGGGTAGTCAGGCCTGCACTCCCAAAGCCAGGTTCTCCTAGCAGCTACCCTGCATTTGTGGGGCCCACCTCCTCTTGCTCAGGCCCTGTCAGTCATCTCAGCCATGGGTGATGGTGGGGCCTGAAGCCCTTCTCAGAAGCACATTGCCTGCAAGCCCAATGTTATTACTTGTCTGGTGACTCCAGGCCACTGCGTTTGAGTTTGTTGTGAAGACACTGAACTTAAATACGCCGTGAATACCCCACAGTGAGAGGTGGCAAGCTGGGCCTGGCAAATGATCCTCCCA
Source organism: Myotis lucifugus (assembly GCF_000147115.1). NCBI lineage: Eukaryota > Metazoa > Chordata > Mammalia > Chiroptera > Vespertilionidae > Myotis > Myotis lucifugus. The sequence continues at coordinate 2,350,986 of NW_005871104.1, read as the reverse complement.
GTACACTGTTCATTTTTAAACATGTTATTAATTTCTCTTCCAAAATGACAAAACAGCCATGTAAGTCGAATATAAAGAATGCCTCTCATTTGGAAGGTTGCATAGCAGGCAGGGCATGTGGGCCAGAAAAAATAACTTCATTTCCATGTATACCTCTGTTAACATTTCCAGTATGTTTTTTCTTTCTGATTGATGTGGAGTTGGCAGTGACTTTCAGCACTTAAGTTAAAAACATCTGATTTCCTTCTCCCTTAGGCAGTGAGTGATCTACAAACACACAGAGAAATCCATTAGAGAAGCTGTATTTACAAGGAGAAAAGAGAGGCTGCATTAACGAAATAAAGACTCCTAACTGACTGGCTCTGTAGGCTGTTCACTTATGATTCTCTTCAAGGAAAGTGCAAGGTTATTATTGTGTTGAAGCGGGAAACCTTAAGGATTATTCTGGTCAACGGGTATTTTGATGTCTGCAAAGCCCAGAAGAAACCCAGGTTATAGGAGAAAGGAGAGGGGAAAGGTCATGGCAAGTAGGAGTCAGGGCAGACAGATTCAAACTGGGAGTGCATACACTGAGCTGGAGGGCTTATGGGAAATTTCAACATTTATAAAATTGGATAAAACTATAATAAATTCCTACATCAGCATCACACAGCATTGACAATTATTACCGAATGGCCGATTTTGTTCCATCTAGTATCCACTCTTCCCATTGTAGTATCATTTGGAAGCAAATACCTGTACCCTTTTATTTATACTTTAGAAGGTATTTCTAGAAGATAACTCTTTTAAAACATAATCTCAATATTATTATCACATCTAAAAACTAGCACTATTTCCTTGATATTATCAAATATCTGAGTCAGTATTAAATTTTCCAATTTTCTTACAAATGTGATAATTTTATTTTTATGATGCTTTGTTTGTAATAGGATCCAGATAAGGTCTTATCATCTATAGCTTCCCCCTCCATCTCTTTTTTTTCTTGCAGTATTTGTCGAAGGCACTGAGTCATTTGTCTAGCAGAGTTTCCCATAGATTATATTTTACTGATTACATCACTGTGGTGTATTTTAATGTGTTCTTCTGTCTTCTGTGTTTCCTGTCAGTTGGTATCAAAGGCTTGATGAAATTCAAGTTTTTGTTTTGGCTCCAGCATTCTTCATAAAGTGATGGTGTGTTTTTCCATCAGAAGGTGCTTAATGTCAGATTCTTTCATAACAGTTGATGGTCAGCGCCTATATCCATTTGTGTATCAGGGGCTGGGAAAATAGGAATATTTTAATTATGCCACTGTTTCTGGAAATAAAAAGAGAAAGAACTTTATAGAGAAAAACATCTCTGTCTTCTGCAATTTGGTTTTCAAGTGGTATCGTTTGTATAGGAAAGACTGGTTAAGTGTTTGCTTCTTTTCTTTCATTTGGTGATTTTCAACATAAAAATTGGTTCACAGGCATCCTCCAATAGGAATAAAGTAACAAAATCCAAGTTTTTATTAAGTGTCTTTATGATCTCATGGACTAAGACATATTTGATGTTGTTGCAAGTCCACTGAGTTCTGCTGGGTGGTGCTCACTTGCCCTAACTTTGGCTAATGGAAGCTGCCTCAGCTTGGCTGCTGGGTCCCTTTGACACAACCCCGTTAGTTATAGGTAGGTAGCTGCTTCTAGGCCTTTTTTTATAGGACAAACCTGGGTTCCAACTACTGCTCCACCACTTGCCAGCACTTGACCTTGTGCAATTGCTTAAATTCTGAGTTTCTGTTTGCTCACCTGTAAAATGGGAATAATCATAGTTTGTAGGGTCGATGCAAGGTTAAAATAGTCAAGTATTTGGCAGAGTGTCTGACATGGAGTAAGGGCTAAAAAATGTTTAGTTTTATTAGTGTTGTTATCATTATTATTATTTGAATTAACGAATAGTGTCATCAGGGCTTTGTAGCTTGCTCCATAAAATCATTAATCCCATAAAATCTTAACTCCTCCTGCAAAATGCAAGAGGAGTTAATATTAATGCAAGAAAGAAGGCCATCCTTTTTGTGGATTGGCAAATGGTTTTGCTGTGGAACTGAATGCCACACTTAGAATTCAGGAGAGAGAAGAGAGAAGAAGAAGAAGCAAAGGTGTGGGAAGGGCCTGAAACCACAAGATGAGGCCAGATGCCTGTAGAAGGCAGAGGGGAAACCCACTTCTGAGCTCTCTGTGTCCTAATTAAATGTGGCCTTGGCTCTTGCCAGAGTGCATGACAGGGTGAGGGTGGTGTGTGGGGGTGAAGGTTGTTGGGAACTCTAAGTGTGAGTCGTAGTTAGCTGCTCAGTCCCATCTGCCTGCCCAACCACAGGCCTAATGGCAACAGTAGTTTAGGGGCAGCAAGCCCCTGGGGACACGCCAGCTGTTTCAGCCCCTGGACCCAGTTCTCAGGTTCTTGGTCCCCTTTTCCCCATTTCCTACAACTCCTGCCCTTAAGCACATCTCACTCCGCCCTGTGATGGGGTGGGAAGGGATGGGTGGGAGGGCTTCTGTGACAGCAAAGTGGGCCTTCTCTTTGCTTCCTTATTCAAATGTGCTAAAGAGTTAGCTTATTATGAATCTTCTTGTAAAAACAGTTTTTATATTTTTTTGTTCACATAGTCTTGTCTGTTTTAGTTTGATTTGTTCTTTGCTTCATTTATGTCTGCTTTTCGTTTTCATTTCTTTGGGTTGAGGAAAATTCACTTCATTCAGTTCCACTTTCCTATTTTCTACTAAATGCATTTAAGACATTTATGCTCTCGTTCAGTTCTAAATATTCTATAACTTCTATTTGGATTCCTCTTTAGCTATAAGTAATGTTGAAATGTGTTTTTATACATTTTCATAGGTGTGGGGTGCTTTTGGCTGCTATTTGCATTATTGAGTTCTGATTTTATTGCACTGTGATCCGTGAATGTGACTGCTAGGAGATCATGTTTGGGAAAACTTGATGGTCTAAGTCATGATCAGTTTTTATCTACATTTCACTTTTGCTTGAAAAAGAAATGTGGATGCTCTTTGCTGAGTTGGGTAACTATGCTGACTGCCTGCAAATCCTCATGGAAGCCACTGCACTCTGCCAGCATCCCAGACACAAAAATGTTCGTTCAGGGCTGATTTGTTTGGTGGGACTCACAAAACACACCCAGGCCAATGGATGGCTCTTCGCTTTTGCAAATAAGGTTAATATTGCTGGAGTCTGAATTCTTTAGTCCCAGTTGAATTAGCTTGTAAGACCTAGCCTCTGGTTTCAAGTGGATACTCGTGGCTATTGCAATCATGGGCTTTTGTGCCGTGCCATAATTTAAGAGTGGACGTGATACGTTTTCTCTAAAAGAACAAACGATGGGGGCTGGCCGTGGCCTGTGTCCTAGCATCAGGCGTTACTTGAAGTCCTTTGCCCTTGGTCACTGTGGTTGTGTGGGTGTCACATAACTTCTTGGAGCCTTGCTTCTGCATCAGCTCTGTGGATATGATACCATGATGATCACAGAGGAATGTGATGCTGCTCAGCCGAGATCGTAGACATAGAAGTGCTTGTAAACCATGAAGAGATCCTCAAATATCAGCTGCAGGTTAAGGGCACCTTGTGAAGGAATAGAAAGTGTGGTCTTAGTGCATGTTACCTCCCTTTGTTCTCTGGAGGGAGTCTGAACTGGTGAGATTGAGAGAAGTGTTTGGAGGTCCCTGAAATTCTTCATTCCCTCCCTTCCCCTCAGTGCGGAATACGGAAACTGCAGCCATGACCACCCACGTCACCCTGGAAGATGCCCTGTCCAACGTGGACCTGCTGGAAGAGCTGCCCCTCCCTGACCAGCAGCCATGCATCGAGCCTCCGCCTTCCTCCATCATGTACCAGGTCAATTCTCCGAGGGCTCTGGGGGCTCAGGAACCCGGGGGGTTCCCTCAGAGGGTTTGCCCTGAAGGCAGAGGGAAGGGGGAGCTCTGCATCTAGTAGGTGAAAGGTCATGAGTTGATGGAGTCCCTGGTGCCCTGGTGGAGCTGAGTGTAAGGAATAGATTAGCTAGTAAATGTACACCAGGGCTGCTCCTCCTCCCCGGGGAAGGCTTGTTGATCTGCTCTGACCCCAAATACCTTCCCGGCTGTTCTTGCTGCAGCACCAACCAAGGCGTTGGCAGCTCTGACCTCATGAATTAAATATTGCAATTTAGAAACCCCTAGAGCCTGCCTGGGTAATTACTTTTCCTTCATGTATGTGAGGAGAGCTCTTCAACTCCTCACAGCAGCTAATGGCTCAGGGAAGCCCGTTACAGTTGTTTGCTTTCGCCCAAGACGGGTGAGCTTGTGCTAAACCATGATCAGATGACTCAAGACTGTGATCCACCAGCCTATGGGGGAAGGGCATCGTGCAGCTGGATTCTGCCTTGCAAATAGCCCCTGGTCTGGGTGTGAGGGCGAGTATGCCAGGCTAAGAAAAAAATAAGTTAATTTGAAATTCTTTGCTGTATTTGACCTTTTGAAAGTTCTTGGGCTGCTAAATGAGACTAAATATAATGCATAATATATTTTTAATTTCATTCAGTGATTAGATTTATGAAGTGCATGCCTGAAGTTTCAACTCATAAACTTTGTTTATTCACATTTTCTAACCCAGATTGAAATTTTAATTCTATGAATATCTTTTAAAAATATTTTTATTGATTTTAGAGAGGAAGGGAGAGGGAGAGAAAGATAGAAACATCAAGGATGAGAGAGATCATTGATCGGCTGCCTCCTGCACAGCCCTACTGGGGATCAAGCCCACAACTTGGGCATGTGCCCTGACCGGGAATCGAGCCGTGTCCTCCTGGTTCCTAGATCACATTCAACCACTAAGCCACGCTGGCTGGACAATATCTTTTTTATTATAAGCAATACAAAAAAGTATAACAAATAAATTTTTTTATAAATATGTCTATATATCTATATATATATATGCACACACGTTTTTACCATCTATATATATATGCATATATTTTTAATATAACAAGGGAATCATACTATATATATTGATGTATCATTTGACTTTTTTAGCTTAAAATTTATTATGGATATTTTTCCCTAACAATACTACATTGCTGCCACATTATTTTTAACTACCATCTATTACATGTAAGTCCATTGTATGGATATACTGTGATCTAATTAGCCTTTCGCGGTTAATGGACATTTGAATGATTTCCAGTTTTCTCTATCACAAAAAATGCTGCAGTTATTACCCTTTACATATGTATCTGCACCCTCAGGTGCGTGTTTTTGCAGCTGCTGGATGAAAGCAGTGCGCATCTTAACTTTTCAGCAGCTGTTAGGTGTGTAGAGTGTCAATAAGCATTTATTCTCAGGGCCAGGTGGGGTGACCCTGATGGGAAGCGGATGTGGGCCCTGTCTGTAGGCAGCTCCGGTCCAGTGTGGCTGAGTGGGATTTGGGGGAGGGAAGATGAGAGGGTGATGTGGACATAGCTTTCCACAGAGAACTGGTGGCATTTGTTGGCAGCAGTGTGTTCCCTGGGCACCCAGCCACCTTGGACCTGTTTTTCAATAACCAAATGTTCCTGTCCTCCAATTCCCACAGGCCAACTTTGACACGAACTTCGAGGACAGGAATGCATTTGTCACAGGCATTGCAAGGTACATCGAACAGGCTACGGTCCACTCCAGCATGGTGAGTCTCTGGGACCCTGCCAGGGCGGGAGGGGCTGTGGGCAGCTATTCCAGGACCTCCAGCCTCAGGCAGACCCACCTCCTTAAGCCCATTCTCACGCCTGCCCCAGCCCCTCTCAGTGTTCAGGGCCATCCTGTGCCCTGTGTCTTCCAGCTTTGCAAATCCTGCTCACCTTTAGGGCCCAGCATTATCCTTACTCTTCACTTCCCTGAGCGCCTATAGCAGCGGTTCTCAACCTGTGGGTCGCGACCCCTTTGGGGGTCGAACGACCCTTTCACAGGGGTCGCCTAAGACCATCGGAAAACACATATATAATTACATATTGTTTTTGTGATTAATCACTATGCTTTAATTATGTTCAACCTCTCAGTGTCCAGGGTCATCCTGTGCCCCGTGTCTTCCAGCTTTGCAAATCCTGCTCACCTTTAGGTATGAAGTAGCAACGAAAATAATTTTATGGTTGGGTCACAACATGAGGAGCTGTATTTAAAGGGCCAGAAGGTTGAGATCTATACTTTAGAGATACTTTATACTCTTGAGCAAAACAAAAGGTTTCTCATAAAGGGACGGTGGCTTTGGAATCACATGTTGTTGACCCCAGGAAGCTGGTGGCCTAAATCATTCACACGCGGGCCAGCTGTCTGACCCATCTGTGAGGGATCGCTCCTTCCCTCTGGGGCTTTCGTGGATTTTATTCTCAAGCATCACTGAAATTTGAGGAATTCAGATTCCTCGTTCTGCAGCTCTCTGGAACTTTCTCTCTATATCAGCTGTACTCTAAAACCTGGTCTTATCATACCCCACCCATTTATTTAATAAGTAGTGTGCACCTGGGGCCTGCAGAGACTGTGCTAAATGCTGGGGAGGGGGATACAAGGACAAACAGAGGGATTCTCAATGGGTCAAGTGGAAATACAGACAAGCTTACCATTTATCAAACACTTTCTGTGTAGATATTTTAAATGCATTGTCTCAGTCCTCAACTCACTGCACTGTGAGGTAGGTTCTATTACAATACCCATTTCATGGATGCGAAAACTGACATCCAGAAAAGTTAAGTAAGTTACATGGGGTCCTACCACTGATAAGATCTGTCTGCTCTAGACTACTCTTTGCAGATCAATAAAAATGCACAAAATTAAAGGTAAATGACATGGTAAAAGTACAAAGTTCTTTGTTTTAGAAGGGGCCTTGAGGATGTTGGGGAGAGCTTGATGAAGGAAGTGGCTTTTGAGTAGGGCCTTGTATTATACATATGTATGTATAAAATATGTGAATACATAAATTGCATTTTAACTATATATATATATACACATACATATATATGTACATATATATATATATTACTTTAAAATGTATAAGGTATGTTCATACATGATATCATGGAACCTTATAACAGCTCTGTGACTTGCAAAGAGGTCATTATACCCATTTTAGGGATAAGAAAACAGAGGCCTAGAGAAGTTAATAGCAAGTTGCTCATGATCCCACTAGTAAATCATGGGGTTGCACCTGGAATCCAGACTTTCTTTTCTTTTTTAAAAATATATTTTTATCTCTCCTTGGCTTGCATACCACCACCTGCTCACTGTGTCCTTACATTGCCTTTCTTCTGTGAGTACACACACATATGGTGTCTCTGTGTGTCCAAATTTCCTCTCATTAAAAGAACACCAGTCAGATTGGATTAGGGCCCACCCTGAAGGCCTCATTTTAACTTAATCACCGCTTTAAAGGCCCTGTCACCAAATATAGTCCCATTCTGGGGTATTGGGGGTTAGGGCGTCAACATATGAATTTTGGAGGGACACAATTCACCCATCATAGGGGGCTGTAATTCATTTAATAAAAATGAAAAGCAATAGAAAATTGTTTATCCCTGGGAGAAATGTGAACAGACCTCTGCGTGGGGAATAAGTTCCATTTGTTAGTTATGTGTAGAATAAGTTGTGAGGCGAATACACTGGTTGAGATACGGTTATCTGCATTGGAGGCATTAAAGGCTGAGTGAGGGTGATGGTTGAGGGCTGGCTAAGGAAGTGGATATGAGAGACACTGGAGGTTAACTCCACCTGGCTTAACAGTTGTCTGTATAAATACCAGGTCAGGGGCACCAATCGGCGAGTCAGAAGGAGGGGCTGGTTTAGAGGGGGATTGTGTTTTCTATTTCTGCTGTAGCAGATTGTCACAGACTTAGTGACCTAAACCAACACAAGTTTATTTGCTTACAGTTCTTTCTGTCAGAAGTCCAGCCAGGATCTTACAGGGTTAAAGTCAAGGTCTGTGGAGGCGACTCCGTTTCCTGGCTTTTCCCAGCTTCTACAGGCGGCCCACCTTCCTCGGCTCCCCCTTTGCCAGCCAGCAGTTCAAATACTCCAATCTCTGCTTCCACCCTCCATCCCGTCTCTGACTCGCCTGCCTCCCTCTTTCACTCATTGGGACCCTTGTCCTTACCTTGGGTCCACCAGATAATCCGGGACAGCCTCCCTCCCCATTTCAAGGTTTCTAACTTAATTACATCTGCAAAGGCCCTTTTGCTGTGGAGAGGATTGAATTCACAGTTCTGGGCATCAGGATTCGGGCATCTTTATGGGGCTATTATTCTGCCGACACAGGGATAGTGTTGATACGGTCTTAGATGGGTCAAGAATAGGGTGTACCATTGACATTCCTGAGTAATGCCCAAACCTCACTTCACGCAACAATTTCTACCTTGTAACTTGCTAAATCTCTCACTAGCGTACCTTATCAGCAGCAAAGTGTCTTCATTAGATGCTTAGCTTCTTGTATTTCTCCTGCCTGTACTTGGTAAATCTCTCAAATGGTGGGAGAGCCAGAAGAAAGAGGAGTGAGAGAAAGTATGTAAACCATGTAATTGACCAGCTGCATGGAACGGTCAGGGCTCTTTGATGGAGGTCAGATAGGGGCTGAGTAAGTGCTGAGAGGTACAGTCTGTCACTACCAGTCCTGAAACTTGAGCTGAACTCACATTGCGTTTAAGTCATGGACTTTCAGAATCTTATAAAAGTAAAGGACCTTAGAGATCCTTAGTCCAGCAGCTGCCACCCTGGCTGCCCATTGGGTTCACCTGGGGGGCATTTGAAAATGCTGATGCCTGGGCTTCCTTCCCAGGGATAATGATTTATTTCTGGGAGGTCGTGGCCTGGGCATCAGGAGTCTTCCAAGTTCCCCAGGTGACTAATGTGCAGCCAGGGGTGAGACAGTGATTGAGACCAACTCTTTTCCTCCAGTGAGAAAACCATGACATTTTTCAAGGTAAAAGGTGGGCCCAACAGAGCCAGGACCAGAAATCAAGCTTTCCATGGCCCCACCAGGGGCGCCTTCCACCACGCCATTCTGACCTCTATACCGCAGGCTTAGTTATACAACAAACCTGGTTGATGGTCACCTGCCCTGGCCATAGGTCAGAGTCCATCTCATCCTGTTCACTGCCCTAGTCCCAGCACGGAGCGCAGAGCCTGGGACCCCTCAGGGCTCAAACATTCTTTGGGTGAGTGAGTTGGAATACTCACACCTACCAAGGGCCAAGTTTGTTGCTAACAGGTAGATACATGCTCCTTATGTTGCTGTCACGTCCCTTTTCTGATGTGTGTTCTGAAGCAATGACAGCAGGAGACCCACACATTTCACCTTGGTTCTCTGTCATCTCAAGGCAACGTGTTCCTGATTTTCAAAGTGCTGATTGAAAGTGTGAGTTGTCGGTGGCATTGGCTGTTGAAAACAAAACCATAAAAAGTAATGAGCTCTAAATTAAATCTGACCTTGTACTAGAAAGGTATTATGAAATAGACATGACATGTGGAGTAAAAAAAATAAATCAGTAAGGGTTCATTTTTATATCAATACAAACATTTACAGAAAAGATGGTCTTGTAATACTCTTTTTTACTGTGTTTTTGAGATATCGTTCATAGAACATAAAATTCACCCTTTAAAGTGAACAATTCAGTGTTTTTTAATATATTCACCATGTTAGACAACCATCACCACTATCTAATTTCTGTCACCACAAAAAACAACAACAAAAAAACCCAAACCCGTTAGTAGTCACTCCCAATTCCTCTCTCTTCCCATTCCCTGGCAAACACTAACCTACTTTTCGTTTCTGTGGATTTGTTGATTCTGAACATTTCATCTAAATGGATTCTGCAATATGTGGCCTTTTGTGTCTGGCTTCTCTCATGTAGCATCATGTTCTCAAAATTCATCCATGTTGTGCTAGTATAATGTATCTGCACTGTATTCCATTTATAGATGCACTAGAGGCCTGTTGCACGAAGAGATTCGTGCAATAGGCCTTCCTTCCTCTGGCTGCCGGCACCGGTTTTCCTCCGGCACCCGGGACCCAGGCCTTCGCTCCGGCCGTAGCGGAGAAGCCAAGCCTCGAGGCTTCTCCGCTCCGACCACAGCAGAGAAGGCAAGCCTCTTCAGTCTTCAGTCATTTTCCGTCTTCGCTCCACGCCTGCATATGCAAATCAACCGTCATTTTGTTGGGTTAATTTGCGTACTCATTCTGATCAGCTGGTGGGCATAGCGAAGTGACACCAATTTGCATGTTTCTCTTTTATTAGTGTAGATACTATTCCATTCTCTGCCTGTACTGCATTTTATTTCTTCATTCATCAGTTGTTGGACTTTTTGGGTTGACTCCACTTTTGGCTATTAGAATAATACTACTGTGAACAAGTATGCAAGTTTCTGTGTGGACCCATGGGCATTTACCTAGGAGTGAAATTGCTGGGTTATAAGGTTACCCTGTGTTTAACTTTTTGAGAAACTGCCAGACTGTTCTTTTTCCTCGTAATACTATTGGCTCCCTTTACAGATTACATAGTGTGTGTGTGTGTGTGTGTGTGTGTGTGTGTATTCCCTTTAGTTCTCATAAAACTCTCTGAGGTTGTTATTGTCATCATCAGTAAATGGAGAACCTTAGGTTCAGTGATTGCCTGAAGGCCAAACGGCCAAGGAGTGATGAAGCTGAGATTGGAGCCTAGGTATTTGGACCCTGAGTTCAGGGCTCTTTCCATGATAGCACTTACTAGGTGTGGTACGTCATCACTGTATTTTTCAGATTTATTTTTGGTGCTGTTGTTGGTTTCGCTATCTGCTCTGCATTATTTTAAGGAATTGATATTAATAATTTTTCTGCTTGTGAAATAGTCACATAAGCTCTTCTAAAAAAGTGCAGACATTATGGTCCTATGTGATAGGAAAAGTGAGTGCCCCACAGAGAGCCTGCTAGTCCTATTCCACCAAAATATCTCCAATATACCATAATATATTTTCCTAATTGCTACTCTTCGTTTAGTTTTTCTTTATAGCCTATGTGCTATGCATACTGTTTTGCTAGTTGCTTATTTTCTTGCTAAGTATATCTGGGACAACTTTTTCTGTTGGAACAAATAGAGCTGTTGCCTTCTTTATGAGGTGGCTATCCGTCTTTGAGAACTGCAGCCTGCTTACACCTTGGTGTCTGATGAGAATACCTGAGGCCAGTGCTTCTCAAACTTATGTTGCACCTGGGAGGGTGAGTCCCCTGGGAATGTTCCTGGATGCAGATTCTGATTCTGTCAGCCAGGCAGCGGCCTGAGGCTCTGCATTCCTAATGAGCCTCCCAGGTGATGGGGATGCTGCTGGTGCACAGATCTCACTGAGCAATGAAGTTTGGGGGGCTGATGAGAAGCCTGTTGCACCAGGGTGGTTTCTCCCTGATGAGCGTGTTTTGCTTTTCAGAATGAAATGCTGGAGGAAGGACACGAGTATGCGGTCATGCTGTACACCTGGCGCAGCTGTTCCCGGGCCATCCCCCAGGTGAGGCTGTCCTTCCCTGGGGGCTCTCTGCTGCCAGGGGACGCCACCACCCTCCCCCTTACCCCATTCAGGAAGCTGAGCTTCTCCAGGTGGCAGGGAGCAAAGCTAATCCAAGGGGGCACGCTGAAAACCTTCAGAGAGTTTCCCATAAAACTGATGCCAACTTTGAAAAAATTGTTCAATATACTTTATTTGGAAAACAGTATATGCTAACTGTACAACACCAAACCATTGCAGAAAGGTATAAAGTAAAAAGCAAGACAGCGCCACCTCCTCACCCCCACCACCCAAACCCAGCTCCCAACCGAGCATGATCACTATGGACACGTGTTGCTGCCTGTTCCCCTGGATCTTTCTCGCTGATTATCCTGAATATTTCTATGATTATTATTTTGTAAATAATTATTTACAAAGCATATGTTGCTTTTTACTTATATAGTTCTGCCACTTGATTTTTTTACACTTTATTCTTTTTTAAAACATATATTTTTATTGATTTCAGAGAGGAAGGGAGAGGGAGAGAGGATAGAAACATCAAAGGTGAGAGAGAATCATTGATCAGCTGCCTTCAACACACCCCCTACTGGGGCCCACAACCTGGGCATATGCTTTGACCCGGAATCGAACCGTAACCTTCTGGTTCATAGGTCAACGCTCAACCACTGAGCCACGCCAGCTGGGCTACACTTTATTCTTTATCAATGACATTTTTTCATGTTGACACATACGGATAATATGTGTATTTGTCAACCATCATTATAATTGTCATATATTTCATGAGTCCCATTTTAATAAAATCCATGAGGCACAGATGTGTAAAGAGAAACAGTTCCTCACCCTTCCTTTAATCTTAGTCCCCCGGGGTAACTATGCCTGTAACATATATGAACAAACACACACACACTGTTTTGTTTAACAAAAATGGAACTAAGTGACACTTCCTGTCCCATCACAGTTTTTACCTGTCAATTTATGGTGGCAGTCTGTGCATGTCAGGTGACATAGATCTGTCTCATTCCTTGTTACATAATGATATTGAATTGAGTGTATCATATTTTATCCTTTCAATCACCTGGACATTGAGCTTGTTGCTCCTATTTTAAGAATTTCTAAACAACAGTGTGAAGAATGACCTTGAACTTACCCTTCGCTCACTCATCAGTTTCGGCCGCCTTGTTAGCACTCCCAGGTGTGTGTGCTGTGAAAACACCCACCATGTGGTTGTGATGTGTTGAAAACCGTTGGGCAGAGCACATGGGTTTCTTGGTGGGCCTGAGTGTGGCCGGGGGGCTCTGCCCCGGGTGCATCCGGAGCAGTGGATGGGACATTTTTCTCTGCCGGGAATCTGGCGGGGCCCCTCTAGGGTTAGAGTGAGGAAGGGCTGAAGGAGGGAGATCTTACAGATAAACATGGATGTGTGTACAGCGACTGGTCACAGTACAGGCAGACTGAAGGTGGACCAGCTGGTTTCTTTCCTGCAGCCAGTGTCTGGGGAGCAGTGTCGCCCCCAATCAGGGCTACCCCAGCCTCCTCTCACCAGGATGACCTTGTCATTTATCATCCTGGACGAGGTACATTCAAGAGTAAAAAGGGGTCCATTAATAAGTCAACAGGCGTGGCCCAGGGCTGCCTGGGCGGATCAGGATGTCTGAGACCCCTCTGCCCACAGGTGAAATGCAACGAGCAGCCCAACCGTGTGGAGATATACGAGAAGACAGTGGAGGTGCTGGAGCCGGAGGTCACCAAGCTCATGAAGTTCATGTACTTCCAGGTGAGGGATTGGTGAATCTGGATCAGGAGACTAGAGAAGGCCCCTGCCCTTCTGCACACATGGGTCTGGGTTTTTGTGCCATGTTGCTTATTCGTTTGGTCAATACTTTTTGAGTGCCCCTGACACACACCCCGGGTGAGCAAGATGGACAGCTCCCTCCCTCCCTCCCTGAAATTTCCATTCTAGTGAGCACAGGAGTATGTTCTGGGCAGGAGGAGAGACTGACAATAAACAACAAACAACAATTCTCAGGGCATAATATGTGCTGTGAATAAATAACATTTCAAAAATCCCTGGGCTGCAGGTATCTGTGACTTGGCTGCAGCTTTAGGGATGGCCTCTCAGGAGGTGGCATGTGAACTGAGGTCTGTGTGATGAGAAGGGCTGGTGTGTGATGGTCTGAGGAAGAGGGTTTCAGGCAGAAGGAACTGTGAAGGCCAAGCCCCTGAGGCTCGAAAGGGCCTCATGTGTTTAAGAAACAGAAGGAAGCCAGGGAGGCTGCAGGGTGGGAGAGGGAGGGATAAAAGGTGAGGCTGGAGCAGTAGCCAGGGACCCGCTCACACAGGGAACTGCAGGCCATGAAGTAGGATGTGAAAACAGTGTGCGGATTTTATTAAATCACCACAGAAACCACTGAGGCTTCTAGTGACAGAATCTGCCATGATTTCTTCAAACACCTTCCCTATTCCTTTCTCCCTTTCTGCCTCTTCTGGCACACCTACTATTCTAATATTGTTGTGTTTCACATTGATCCACAGCTCCCTTAAGCTGACCTCCTGTTTTTTAATTTCTTTTTCTTTTTGGCTCTCTAATTGAATGATATTTTCAACTCTGTCTTCTAATTCACTGATTTGATCCTCAGCTTCCCCTAATTTGCTATGTATTCCTTCCAATGTGTTTTTTATTTGTGTTATGTCATTCTTTATCTCAGACTGTTCTTTTTTCATAGCTACTATATCTTTTTTCATACTGTTGAGCATTTTTAACATCATTAATCTGAACTCTGTTTCAGATAAATTTCTTATCTCTGCTTCACTTATGTCTTCTTCTGGAGAATTCGCTAGTTGTTTCATTCGGGGGTTGTTTCTTTGTTTCATCATTTTGGTTGTCTGTTTGGGTTTGTGACTATGTTTTAGGTAGATCCTCTATACCTCTCAGTCTCTAGTGCAGGATAGTGTTAAAGGCTGTTTCTGGCTAATTGGATAAGGGAAAGACTCAAAGCCTCCAGAGGCCGCCTCTGTCTACAGACTAATAGGATGCGACTTAAATTGCTTCCAGGCAATCATCCTCCGGTGTGGCAAGAGTTTTTTCAACAGGGTGGGCAGTTGCTTCTGCCTGGAGGCTAATTTTTACTTTTAATATCTTAAGTGGCCTCAGGGCAAGGTGTTTTCCAATAGGGTGTGTAGACTGTCTTTCCCCTCATGCAAGGCAGATGTCTATGTTGGTAAGATGTCCTCCGCTGTGTGAGGTAGTGACTCAGCCCAGGAAACTTGGGGTGTCTACCTTCTGAGCTCTATCCCCCGAGTCCCCAGTCCTGGGTTCTGCTCTCACAGCTCCAGTCCACTTCACCCTCCCTCTGCCAGAGCACAAGGTGGGTAGCTCCACAGGGAATTTATGTCCATTGGCCCTTTAAGAGGGTGCCCAAACTTTCAGCTGCCACTCCTTGGCAGACAGCACCCCACGGCTTTTCACAGCTAGATGTTATGTGGGTACCCTCCTCAGTTTGGTGCTCTCTGCCTGGGGAGCCCAGCTTTGGGATTAGATCCCAGGGTTCTCAGTGGCACCCCCCCCGCCCCCGCCCCCCCCCACACACACACCTAAGATATCTCTGGGACTTCAGTTGCCGTCTGTGGTTGCCTGGCCAGCCCTTTCGCGCCTCCGCCCCTCCTACCAGTCTCTGTGTCTTCTCCACCATCAGTCCTTGGGTATCAGGGCTCTCTCCTGTGAGTTTTCCCTAGTGACACGATCTGATTGGTGTGTTTACAACATCTGGCTGCTCGGTGGGAAATGGAAGGGAGGTGAGGGCAGCACAGATGTGAGGGGCGGGAGGGGACAGGAGTGGCAGCAGGAAGACCAGTTGGGAAACCAGGAAGAGTGATCTTTAAAGGAGGAAAAGAGGGAAAAGATAGCCAAGGGCTTTCATGAGGGCAAGCTAGTTAAATTAAAAAAAAAAAAAAGGAGGGCAGCTCGTTAAACAGAAATAACCAAGGAAAAATAAGGCAACAGGTTGATTATTATGCTCAAGTTGGAAGCTGCTCAAGAATGCAGGTTGAGCACTTTAAGACCAGTCTGTACCCCAGGACAGGGGTCATGCCACACACTCTGCCCTGCACGTGCTCCATGGAGAGCTCAGGCTGGTAAACAGACTTCCAGGCTCTGGCGGATATCCACCCCACACTCAGGTCTGCATGGCCTGCTGTGTGCGAGATGGGGTGTCTGGGAAGGTGCGGATACCTGCAGCCCAGGGCAGGAACGCTGGCTCCAGAGGCAGGAGACCAAGGCTCCTCCACAGTGTGACTGTGCCTGTGAGTGACATAGCATATCTGATGCTTTCAGTCTTCTCACCTTGGAAATAGTACCTATTTCACAGGTTTGTGGCAAGGATAAAAGAAGTCTATTGTAAAGAGCCATGTAGAGCCCTAGTTACACAGGAGGGTTAACACATCGAAGCTGCTGTTAATAGCATCATGGACTCTTTAGGAAGGCGGGTCCAAGAGAGAAAAACTATACAGAAACCGAGAAAGGATGGCCTGGGATTACCTGGAGCTACACTGTTCTGTACGGTAGCCCCGTGTGGGTATTTACATTAATTAAAATGAAATAAAATGTAAAATCCAGGTCCTCCATTGCCTGAACCACCAAGTGCTCAGTAGCCACATGTGGTGAGTGGTTCTCGTATTAGGGGTTGTAGACACAGGATGTTTCCACAATCATAGAAAGTGCTCTTGGACTTAGGCTCTGGAAGGAGAAGGCGTGGCCAGTCTGGTCTTCACAGGCGAGGAATTACGGGTGGGTATCGCGGCCTGAGGAGGGGAGAGCACACACAAGGAGTCATTTCTCTCCCTCCTCTCCTCCTCTTGTTCCCCTTCCTTCCTCTGGCTCTCTCTCTGGCTTACTCTTTAGCCTTGTTTGTGGATTGTTATTCAGCTGCTTTTTTGGTAACAGATTTATTGAGAAATAATTCACATACCATATAATTCATCCATTTAAAGTGGACAGTTCAATGATTTTTTAGTACATTCACAGGGTTGTGTGTTCATTACCAGGTTCAATTTGTAACATCTGCGTCACCCCAAAAAGAAATCCCATTCCCTGTTGCTGTCACCCCATTATACCCCCATCCATCCCAGCTCTGGGCAAGCGTCCTCCCACCCCCTTTCCCCACTTTATTTTTCTCCATAACACATATCACGCTGTAATGTACAGAAGTCGTTTATTTTGTTTTCTGTCTTCCCTCACTAAAATGTAAGCCCCATAGGGTAGAGATTTTTTTTTTTTCATTCTTTCTTTACCCCGGTGCCTAGAATGGTGTCTAGTGCATAGTAGATACTCAATAAACACTATTTATTGGTTGAATGAACCTCTTTCTCTGAATCTCTGCCCCCTTGTCGAGTGGTGCCTGGCACTGTCCTAGGCGCTGGAATACAAGGGTGAATAACACGGTGCTTCTCTGCAAAAGCCTGACGAATAAATGCGTGGGGTCAACTCACTGGGTGGTGTGTTCCTTTGAGAAGTCAGCTTTGAATGTAGGGACTCCTCTGGGGAAGACCTCTTGGCGGATTTGCTTCTAAATGTCCAGACTCTGACCAGGGCCCCAGGGGAGCCTTGACCCTGCTCCCCACCTGAGAGCACGGGAGCCGCCCCGACCCATGCTGCCCGTCCTTACCTGCTGCCCCCTCCCTGCCTGCAGCGCAAGGCCATCGAGCGGTTCTGCAGCGAGGTGAAGCGGCTGTGCCATGCCGAGCGGAGGAAGGACTTTGTCTCCGAGGCCTACCTCCTGACGCTGGGCAAGTTCATCAACATGTTCGCCGTCCTGGACGAGCTGAAGAACATGAAGTGCAGCGTCAAGAACGACCACTCTGCCTACAAGAGGTCAGCCTCCCCTGCCCCCCACTTCCTGGGTAGCCTGCCAAGGGGAGGAAGAGGATGGAGCCTGTCTAACCGGCCCCTTCTCCAGAATCAAACGAGCCGCTCCCCAGGCACACAGCGGCTGGGCCGGCCCTGTTTGTGTGGTTTGAGGAGAAAGGTGCAGGGCTGGGTCCTGGGGGAGCTGGGTCTGTGCAGGGCTCTCTGTCTCAAGATGGAATCAGATGCTCATTTCTCCATCTGTGGAGCAGCAGCGTCCTCTCTTGCCCTTTGTAGTGCAGGGCCAATGAGATCATCATAAAGTGGCCACATATTCATTCCTGTAAGAATCAGAAAGCCAGTTCGAACTGCTTCTGTGGAAGAGGGATGGGTTGGCTCCCGGAACTGAAGAGCCCTTGCTCACTCCCAGGCGGGCTGTGCCCTGGGGTGGCCTCCAGCAGCTTTAAGCCCTCCTCGGGCCAGCATAGCTACCCCAGCTTCAAGGGAAGAAAACGATGCTCTTCTTTGCAAATGATTTTGCAAAAGTCCCAGCTTGGTCATGTGCCAGGTTCCTCATCAGCCATTGTGTGGGTGGGGGCTCTGATTGGACAGGTGCTCACCATGGGGTCACTTGGGGGTCAATGTCAGCTCAAGAGAAGGACAGAGAGTGGGAAGGGCTCCTTCCTCTCTAGAAATTAAGTACAGCCACTCAAAAGTGGGCGGGGGCGGGAGGGTGAGTCAAAAGCAGCAGATTTCCTCTGTGTTGTCTAGACACATCTCTTGGGAAGGCTTTTCTGTGTCTGATGAAAGGCCTCTCCTCCTAGTAACTGGAGAAAGCAGAAGAAAGCAGACAACAGACTGACTCTCCACACGCTATCCTCCTGAGTGAGCTGTGAAAGAACCCTGGGGGTGCCCAGCAGGCAGAGCCCCTCACAAGCCTGACTCAAAAGTGGCCGGAAAAATCTGGGCCGCCACAGTTTTTCCCTTCACGTCCTGCGTGTGTTCCCCACACCTAACACCCCTTCACTCTCAATCCCAGCAGGTTAAATAGACTGGGTTCTGTGTAATGCTTTGCTTTAGAAGCATAGAGATTTTCCAATAAAGAACACAATACAGAACAAAAACAAAGATTCCTGCCCCTGGTTCTGCTCCGTGGCGGGCTGTGCAGGTCCACTGGAGGCCACTGCGGGGCCAGGGATGCTCATTGCACTCTTACCCCTCCAGCTGGTTGATAGGATGCTAGCTGCCCTTCAACTTGGAGTTTGAGCTTCAGTGCATTCTTGCCTCTCAGTCTCAGGTACTCTTCTCAGAGGGTGTAAACAACTCCAAATGACTCCAGAACATACTCCCCGTTGACTTTAGTCACCTGTGATGTCAGAGCCGGTTAACCTCAGGGGCAGTGTCACACGGGTCGGGTGGGAGGCAGAGCCCGAGAGGCCTGGTTAGGCTGGTTAACTTGAGCGTTCCTCTCTGTGACCCCGTGTTTCAGGGCGGCGCAGTTCCTGAGGAAGATGGCGGACCCCCAGTCTATCCAGGAGTCGCAGAACCTCTCCATGTTCCTGGCCAACCACAACAGGATCACCCAGGTGACGGCAAACTCCACGTTGGTCCGGGCCTGGCGTCCCGGGACACAGGCAGGGGCCTGGAGGGTGGGTGGACCGTGAGCAGAGGAGCTGGGCCCATGTCTAACACCCTCACTGCCCTACTCCAGAGTTAGACTTTGGATTAAGTTTCCCTTCCCAGACAGTCCTTTCACCCTCTCCCAATTTGGTTCCCTGAAGACCTTCTCAGCCACTATCCTGCCCCCGCATTAGTGCAGATTGAGAGCATGGGTTCTGGAGTTAAACAGCCTTGTTTTCTAACCCTAGACCCATCATGAGACCTTGGGCAAGGTCTAAGCCTCGGTTTTCTCATCTGTAAAACGGGCCTGGGATTTTGAGAATGTTATGAGAATCCATGTGATAGGACTGTTGTGAGAAATACATGAGATTCTGTATCAAAAGCCCTCTGTATGCAGAGCCTGACAGATGGCAAGGGCATAAGAAAATGGAGCTGTTATTACTGCCACTGCTTGGCCAGGGTACCCCCGCTGGGCGGTGGCTCTCACGCTCTGTCTGACGTAACCTGTCTTGCTCATCTGTCAGTTCAGCCTAAACAGGCACCAGCAAGAATGTCAGCAGGACTCAGGCTGAGTGGGCCCTCCATCTTCGAAGGCTTTGGAGACTCGGCTCTCTCTCAGGGATGCTGCTGGCTTCGCTCGGCCCTCCCTACTCCTTGTTGAATGCAAAAGGCTGTCAACTTTGAGGTTGTAGGTTTCTTTCCTGGGACACAGTCCCATGTTGTCAGACCCTTCTCTTGGGAGATGCGTTTCTTTCTATACTGCTGTGTCCTGCCAGGAGGGAGACTGCTGCTGGCCCAGCTCTCCTACCCCGGGGTAGGCCATCCCCCATCATCTGAGGAGACGCCATGGCTAAGTCCACAGCCTCAAAACTAAACTGGGAAGACGAACAGGCCTTCTGCTATAACGCTGAGCTGCTTTTCAGCTCAGCCCAATCATATACTTTCTAACCATCGAAACTGGCAGGGAATAACATGGAGGGCCCCTAGGGGAGTGAGTTCCCTGCCAGGGGAGATGTGCAGGAGCTCAGACCAGCCACTGTGGGGACATTGAGAGGATGCAGGCTTCCTTCCCCTAGTGGTCTGCTTGTGTGTGGGGGGAGGGGGGTCCATCACATGGTGTGGATGAGGAGGGTGCCACAGCAGAAAAAGGAACTGACCAGAGGGGGACGCTGCTGTTTAGTGTCTCCATCAGCAACTGGAAGTGATCCCAGGCTACGAGGAGCTGCTGGCGGACATCGTCAACATCTGCGTGGATTACTACGAGAACAAGATGTATCTGACCCCCAGCGAGAAGCATATGCTCCTCAAGGTACAACCGCTGTGGCCACGCACCCACCTCTCACCTCCTTATTTTAAATCATTTTTTAAAAAACGGTATATATTTTTTCTTACTTAAACATGGATATATATCCACTGCACAGAATGTTTTGTAACCTGTTCCCCGCCCCCCCCCCCCCCCCTTAACATGTCATCTACACCTTTCCAGACATTAAGGATATTTCCACAATGTAACTTTTAGTGGCTGCCAGGGATGCTATTCTATGGAGATATTGTTAGTTAACCAATCCCCTCTCGTTGGATATTTGTTTGCTAAGCTGCATTGAACACTCTTATAGCACAGCCTTTGTGTACATACCCTTGTCGAGTCTGACTTCTAGGAACAGAAACAACCAACTCCAAAGGAAGGCAAAGTCTTCAAGCATTTGCTCTGTTTTGCCAAAATCGTCATATTTGATCCATCAGTTTACAAGTCTGATTTTTAAATTATCAAGTAATATTGATCATTGTAGAAAAATCTGAATTAAACAGAGAAGCACAAAAAAATATTAATCTCTTACAATCTTTCTCTCCAGAGGTAACACTTTTAGCATTTTTATGTATTTCTTTCTCATTTTTCTATGCTTATATATTTTCAACAAATGCGGTATACATAAATGATGCATATGTAAGTCTTATCCCTTTTCATTAAATGTGTTGGAATATTAATGCCATCGTATGGGTGAGCTTTCCTTTTTTTAGTTATTTTATTGTTAGCTGCTCAGGATGTTCCTAATTTCCCTCTGACAGCTGTCGCACTGAGATGAGCAGCCTCCACATTCTTTTTACACACGGCATAGCCCCATTTGATTCTTTCTTCCCCGGAACCTCACCTTTCAAAGCTCTCTGGTGGCTTTGCTTTTTCCTCCTCTCCTCCTTGTCACTCCGGCTAGTCTAAGCATCCCAGGCCCGTTGACGTGCCCTTCCTTACCTTTCCGTGGCACCTGGATGGAGTTTGCAGGGAGCGTGGCGTTGTGACTTGTTCACTCTGGCTTCCTCTGTACAGTCAGACTTTTTTGTGTTTTTGTTTTTGTTTTTTTAACTTTTCCATCAGATGTGATAGGCTTCTGTGCTCTGCCCCTTCTCACTCCAGGTGATGGGTTTTGGTCTCTACCTGATGGATGGAAATGTCAGTAACATCTACAAACTGGATGCCAAGAAGAGAATCAACCTCAGTAAAATCGATAAATTCTTTAAGGTCAGCACTGGGGCTGGGGCTGGGCAGGGACCAAGGGGCTGTCTCTCAAGGGAAAGAAATGAAATTAACCAGCAAGCAGTGAGGCTTGTTGGTTGGGTTGTAGCTCTAAAGGCCCCAGGAGGAGGAAGAGGATAGAATGGCAGGGCCTCCAGCCGCCTTTAGTAGCGGAATCTGCACCAGAAGGCAGCCCCTTACAAGTCACACTTGGTCAAGTCTGAGGATTCCGCTGGGATTTGTCAGGATCCAATATGCAAACTCCTTTTTCCTTTCCCCCAAATCCCTTGCTATGTAAACAGAGGTACATAGCAGAAGACAGCGACTGCTTTATTTTTCAGTAGAAATCTGAACTCACAGGAGCAGAAGGATTAGACTGCACTTTAAACTGATTGACAGTTGCCAAAACCACAGCCTCTCTCCTGGCCCAGCAGAGGCCACCTTGGCTGGCCCTGCCCCTGGGCAGCGTGGCTCAGAGCTTCCCTCGTACACGCAGTCTGTCCCAGTGCCCCAGAGATTACATCTTCTCACCCCAAATCTTTAAAAATAAAACACTGCGGTTAAGCTAAGCCGTTGAGGTTTTCACAAAAGGATTTCCTACTTTGGAGACGAATTCCATGTTGTCAGTTGATGCTAGTATTGGGCACTGCTGGCATGGGGTGGAGCTTTGGAGGTCAGACCTGGAAAAGCCAGGCTTACCATTCAAAGCGGACCCCCCTTTGCAGGTGTGACATGGGGGACACCAGGCTGGGCCTGAGTCCCACCAACTCTTTGAGGTTAAGGGGAAATAAGTCGCCAGCAGTCATTCTGTGCCTTGGCTTCTTGGCGAGACTAGGACTTTCAATTTCTCTGCAGCTGCCCCAAATGGAAACAGGGCTCATCTCGGGGGACCTGTGCAAAGCGTGCCTCTGCCTTCATCAGGGTGATGACATGGGGTGGAGGGGAAGAACTGGGCATCGCCTCGGATGGGCCGGGCTTCCTCTGACTCTGCCACTTAGGAGTTGGACGACTTTGGGAAAGTCTTGAAACCTCTGAGACTGAGTTCCTAGCCTCCCATGAATACTGAGGGGGCCCATGTTATAGGGTTCCCTTGAGGGTTCAGTGGGATTGCATTGGTGAGTCGGAACCCTGGCTCATAGTCCTGCCTCCTTGACTTCTAGCTGGTCTGACTTTGTAAAAAAATCACTCATGCTATCTGAGCTTCCTTTACTCCATCTCTGAAATGGGAATGGTAATAGTACTGACCTCACGGGGTTATTGTATGACTTGAGATACTATTGTTTGTTTTGTTTAAAAGACTTTAATTTTTATTAAAGGGCAGTTTTAGATTCACAGCAAAATTGAGCATAAAGTATGAAGATTTCCTTATACCTCCTGTCCCTCCCCCCACCCCAATTCATGCACAGCCTCCTCCATTATCAATACCCCCACCGGAGTGGTGCATTTGTTATGACTGATGAACCTACATTGACCCGTCATTGTCACCCAACGTCCACAGTTTACATTAGGGATCACTCTTGACATTGTACATTCTATGGGTTTTGACAAATGCAGAATGACATGTATCCACACTATGGTGTCATACAGGTAGTTACACTGCCCTATTTCCCCCCCCTGGTTTTGAAGTAGTTGGCAATGTGCCCAGTGCATCAGAAGCAGACAGTAAATGTCAGCCTCCCTCCGTTTGTCCTGGTCTTCAGATGGGCCTTGTCTGCCCTCTGGTGTTAGGTGTTATGATTTCAGTTACTTTACACTGGAGCTTCTCGGAAACACTACACCAGCCAGTGGCATCCAGGCACCCACTCCTAGTCCAGAGTTCCAAGCAGCAGGATCATCCGATCCGAGGGAAATTAGAGCAGAAAGGACCCTGCCCTGGGAGGCAGGCCATCTGGTCCTCATCCTTCACCCGGTCTGCCTGCTGGGTGACCTTGGACAAGTTACTCTGCCTCTCTGGGCTGAGTTGCTGGATCCTACAGTTGGTTGGAGGCAGGGAACCTGTATGCTGGCTGGGGCTCTTTTTGGCTCCAGGGTCACATGGAAGCATCATCGGAAGCAGGAGCGAGGGGTCAGCCCAGAGGCTCACGGAGGGAGGCTGCCTCCCCTGGTGGAAGGCAGCCACCTAGTCCCCCCTCGGCGTCTCACGCGCTGTGTTTGCTTCCTTTGCAGCAGCTGCAGGTGGTGCCTCTATTCGGCGACATGCAGATAGAGCTGGCCAGATACATTAAGACCAGTGCTCACTATGAAGAGAACAAGTCCAAGTGAGTGCCTGCCGTAATGTCTCTCGGCTCCCGCGAGGCGCCCAGCCCGGGCAGGGGGCCGAGGGGCCACTTCAGTCCCTCCCCCCTCCCCAGAGCCCTGGGCAGGTGGATTCCAGAGGGGAGCAGTGGAGGGTGCTCTGAGCCCTTTTGTATCCACCCTTTGCCGCTGGGGTTCAAAAGTGCTCAGAGCACAGCCACACCCCCTTCTCCGTCCCAGCTGCACTGGGACAGCAGGAGTCCTTCCTTGAGAAGCAAGATGACATCATTCTTTATCACCCTGATTGCCTCCTCAGGTTTCGTGTCCATGCAGTAAGTATGCCGTAGCGCGTATGGTTTGGACAGCTCCAGCCACGTGAACTGGTTGATGGCCTCACCTTAGGTCATTCTGTAAACCACCATCCTAGGGAATCCACGCTAAGATCTGGGGTCTGGGGTGTCAGTGCCTCATGGGAATGGGGACACCCAGCTACAGCCTTTATCTCTGGGGGTTGTTAAGAGGTTTCTTCTGCCTGCGTCTCATTCCAAAGCTGGGTGGTTTTGACCTTTCCATATGGCGGCGGGGAGGTGGGGTGGGGGTGGGGAGGGTAGAGGAGGGGTTGACCGTCCTTTAGTCAGGGCTAAAGCCTTAAAACTGTCAGCCTTGAGCCCAATGAAATCTGGGTTAGTCTCTTCATAACCCGCTGGCTGCCAGAGCGGCGGGAGGTTTCTAGGAAAAGCATGGAGTCCAGAATGCTGCACTCATTTCCTCATGTTTCTGCATGAATTCCCTGCCACCGGAAGTTGGTTGGGAACAGTGATGCGGCCAGGGTGGGGCGGCGGCAGTCAGAGTGGTTGTGTCCCCATCCCTACGCTGCTGACCCAAAATAAAACCAGCATGAGGAAGCCTCTCACCGTCCTGAACATTCTGTGAGGGCCACTTCAGGGCTCCCTTTGAAATATTAAATTCTCCCCCCCAAATATGTTTTTATTGATTTCAGAGAGAAGAAGGGAAAGGGAGAGATAGAGAGATAGAAACATCAGTGATGAAAGAGAATCATCGATTGGCTGTCTCCTGCAGGCCCCCCCTGGAAATTGAGCCCACCAACTGGGCATGTGCCCTGACTAGGATCAAACTGTGACCTCCTGGTTCATAGGTCAATGCTCAACCACTGATCCACACTGGACTGGGCTGAAATATTAAATTCTTGCCAAAACGTTTATCTGCCTTTTTTGGTGACTGTGCTTTTAATCTGTCTACCGGGTCACCCAGCACTAGAGGGCAAAGGGGCCTGTCTTTTTTCTCTTGGGGAAGGAGAGTGAAGATTTTCATTCATTCATTTCCTCTCCAATTCAGGCTGATTCCCCCAATAATAAGTTTAAACATAATGGTTGAGGAGGAAGAGGTGATAGAAGAATAAGAGGTTGAAGAGGGAGGGAGGGAAGGAGGAAGAGAGAAAGAGAAAGAGAGAGAGAATGACCATGAGAGAGAGAGAGAGAGAGAGAGAGAGAGAGAGAATGAATGACTATGACCTCCCTCACCATGAAGTGCTTGCTTGCATGTTACTGGGTCATGGTTGAAAAGTCCTTCCCTTTAGGCCCCTCCAAAGCTGGCTTCAACCTCAGGATGTCAGAGTCAGTAGACAGGCTTGGGGAGGTCACCCACCCTGCTTTTTCCTTGTGTGGATTCCAGGCCTTTGTAGCCCTAGAGAGGCTGCAGTTCCCTTCTCACTCGTGTAACTGGTAAGTACGTGGACACCAGGAATCTGGAAAAGCTGTGATTGGGTCCTAGAGGAAGAGGAAGGGCTGGTCCGTTCAGCCTGTGATCCCCACGATGTGGGATGAACAGGCTGTCGTGCTCGTATCTGGTTTACCCCTTGGTTCTACCCAGGGGAGCCAGCCACCTTGGCTGGGCACCAGGAGCAGCATGTAAGTGGAAGGAGCCTGTCCCGCCAGGCGCCTGAGACCAGGACCTGCTCCGACCCTGTGATTCTCTGCCCAGGTGGACCTGCACCCAGAGCAGCATCAGCCCCCAGTACAATATCTGCGAGCAGATGGTTCAGATCCGAGATGACCACATCCGCTTCATCTCCGAACTCGCTCGCTACAGCAACAGTGAGGTGAGCTCACTCCAGCTGCTGGGATGGAGGCCCGTGTGGGCCCCTGGTGAGAAGGAGTGAGGACCAGGCAGGACAGAAATGACCACAGAGATGATGGAGAGCAGGAGTGAGGGAATACCCGCTAGAGGCAGGAGGGCAGAATGGCCAGGAGCATGGATTTTAGAGCCACACAGAACTGAGTTTGATTCTGGTTCTGCTGCTGACTGTCACAAGTGATGCAGCATCTCTGCCCCCATTTCCTCCTCTGCAGAATGAGGGTAATAGTATCCAGAAAGGTTCATTGAGAGGATTAAACCCTCTGACGCACAAAAAACACATTGTGCCTAGCAGAGTAATTGGGAATTAATTGTTAGAACGTGTTCCAAACCATCTCCACCCTAGATAGCAAAAGAAAGAGTTCTAAACAGGCCTGCTCATAACACCATCTAAATATTTTAAAATTACACAATAATGACTGATCATTGAACAAGCCAGAAAATACAATTAGGGACATAGTAAATGCTCAAACCTCAGAAGGAAAAAAAAAAAAAAGATATGCAAAAGGAGGGAAAATCAGTCATGTAAGATCCTACCACCCAGAACTGACTATGATTGACATTTGAGTGTATATATACTCCTGAATCTCTTCCCTCTAAATCAGTGGTTCTCAACCTTGGCTGCACATTGGAATCACCTGGGAATCTTTTTAAAATCCTGGTTTCTGGGCCTCATCCTCCGGAAATTCTGTTTCTTTGTTACTAATGTTGTGGCCCCTCCCCATAACAAAGAAACAGTGAGGTGAGCTCACTCCAGCTGCTAGGATGGAGCCCGTGTGCGCCTCTGGTGAGAAGGAGTGAGGACCAGGCAGGACAGAAATGACCACAGAGATGATGGAGAGCATGAGTGAGGGAATACCCGCTAGAGGCAGGAGGGCAGAATGTTGTGGCCCTCCCCATAACAAAGAAACAGAATTTCCGGAGGATGAGGCCCAGAAACCAGGATTTTAAAAAGATTCCCAGGCGATTCTAATGTGCAGCCAAGGTTGAGAACCACTGCACTAAACCCTTCCAATGAGTGTATATATTGGTTTAATAGCACAGGTGTCCTGATTTGAGTTCCTTTGTTACCTGGAGCTCTTGGGTAGATGACTGCACTGTCCCATGTTTGCTCACTGGTTGTACCATGTGGCTAGGAGCCACAGTGCCCATGCTTTCCAAACCCAAACTCGGAAACACCTTGTATCAAAGAGGCAATGTATTTGAAATGAGGACAGCCAGACAAATGCGGACAGTGTGGTCTTAGGCCAGTGGGCGTGGACCAGGGACAAGTGCAAACTCTTGGACTTTCTTAACCATATGTGCCAGTCAACTGAACTAAGGCTGTGGGACCCCTACTTTAAGAGCAGGGGTCTCCTTTATTCCTTGTGAAGTTTTGGTTGTGGTCTAAGAATGAGTCTGGCTCAAAGTTATTTTTAAATCATACGCTTTATATGTGTGTATATGCAGACCGTTCTCGTTATTCGCAATAATGTTCTATGAAGTGGCCATGAACACTGAATTAACCAATTCTGAACCATGGCTCCCCGGGGGAAATACTGGGTTAGGTTCCTGTATCTGGTCACAACCCTTTCATCATCCGATGAACCTTGTGCTTTTCTGATTAAAGTCATCTTATGTAATAGATGTTGTTGTTTCATGAACATTAACTCACTCAGCAGGACACTGTCCGAGCCTCCCTTTATCTGTGAAGGGGATGTCATAAAGCAGCTCGTGTAGCGATCTTAGGGGAATCAATGAAGTAATGCATAAAAGTGCCGGGCACGTGGATGGTGGGGGTGACTGCTCATGCTCCCCAGGTGGTGACGGGCTCGGGGCTGGACAGCCAGAAGTCCGACGAGGAGTACCGCGAGCTCTTCGACCTGGCCCTGCGGGGCCTGCAGCTCTTATCCAAGTGGAGCGCCCACGTCATGGAGGTGGTAGGTGCCCCAGGCGGAGGCTGTCCATCGCCTGCCCCTTCAGACCGACCTCGGTTCACTTGGAACCTGTCTGCCTCTGCCTTCCCCCAAGCACCGTTTTTATAGCAGCTTTATTGAGATACAGTTCCCATGCCATGCCACTCACCCATTTAAAATGTAGAGTCCCTGGTTTTCAGTATATTTACAGAGTGGTGCAATCACACATTTAGAGCATTTTCATCACTGCAAAAATCAATTGCACCCCCCCCCCTCCATGCCCTGTCTCCCCTACCCTCATCTACTTTCTGTCTCCATAGATTTTCCGAGTCTGGTTATTTCCTAAAGTACATCCTATATTATGTGGTCTTTTGTGGCTGGCCTCTTTTACTTTGTATGGTTTCAAGGTCCATCCATCCTGTAGGATGAATCAGTACTTTATTCCCTTCAGTGGCTGAATAGTCTCCCAGGGCATGGTCACACCTCCTTTTGTCTGTCCATTGCTCCACTGATGGGCATTTGTGTTGTTCCCCACCCCCACCCCCCACCCAGTACTCCTGGAAGCTGGTTCACCCCACCGACAAGTTCTGTAACAAGGACTGCCCGGGCACGGCCGAGGAGTACGAGAGAGCCACGCGCTACAACTACACCAGCGAGGAGAAGTTCGCCTTTGTGGAGGTGGGTGCCGGTCTCCTCCAGCCCCAAGGCTGCTGCTCAGGGTCCCGCAGTGGGAGGGAATGGTTTCCAGCGAGACGGCAGCCTTGGTCCCCTCCTGTGCATGCACTTCCCGTCCCCTTCCTGCCCCCCACATTCATCTCTGTCAGGTTAGTCACAAACGATTAGAAACTCATTCTGTTCTTAAAAATCCAAAGGAAAGTGTTCACGCCACTAGAAAAAAATGGGCAAAAAGAAAACCAGCAGCAGAAACAAACCAACCAAAAAATGGCTGAAAGAGCTCAGAAAAAAAAAAAAAGCTAAGAAAAATGCCCAAACCAATGAGTGTTCAGAGAGAACTGCAGATTGAAACTAAGATGAGGTAGTGTTGTTGACCAGTCAGGATGGTAAGGACTTGGAAGGTTGGTGATGCCTGTGGCTGGGTGAAGCGTGGGAAATAGACCTTCTCAGAGACTGGGTAGCCCATCTACATTTTACAGTCTTTCTATGAGGGCAGTCTGAGTGGCTGTACCCAAATGTTTAATGTGCATACCCTTTGGCCCAGAAGGTTCTAGGAATATATCCCAGGGAATTAAGCCAATTGTACAAAGACATGTGCACATAGATATTTATCACAGTATTGATTATAATACCAAAATATGTGAAACGACTGAAATGTCCTCAGTATGGGACCAGGTAAAATAAATGAAGGTACCGCTATGTCATCGAAAACTGTGTGGCCACTAAGATGGAGGTACTGATGTGGAAAGATATGCACAGTGTATTGTTGAGTTTAAACAGGTTAAAGAACAGCATGTAAAAAATGACCCCATTTATAGTAAAAGTGATATACTTTTGAATATTTACTCAAAACTGAAAGACATAAGTTTTTATATTGACAGTGGTAATTTCTGTTTGTTTCATTGCAAAAAGATATTTCTATTTGGGGGAGACTCATTCACACTCAGTTGTGAGTGACAGCTACCTCTTTCATGACCACCTGAAGCCTAGAAGTCAGAGACCTGGATCCTAGCCCTGGGCCCAAGGTCACTTCATCTCTCAGAGCCTCAACTTCCTTATCTGTAAAATGGACCCGACAGTCTCTACCCACTCATCCCAGGGTTATTCTTGAGAACCAAACAACAGTTGTCAAAGGGGATAATGATGTCGATGAGCTATGGAAGCTGGAAAGGGTCAGAGCATAGCAGGAGTTCAGGTTGCTATTTTGCACATCTACAGGCTGCACCTTGAAGGACTGGGGTTCAGGGGTGTAGTTGTAATCATACTTGGCCTGGAGCTGAGTGCTCCCCAGACCTCCTGGCACTTCCACTGCTAACGGGTGTGATAAGTGTGGTGTTGTCATGAGGCTGATGTGGCACATGCTTTCTTTGAATTCTGAACCAATCTAGGAATGAGCACTTGAGGCTAACGGGGGTGGGGGTGCGGGGTTAAGGATTAGGTTTGTTGCTGGTAAAGCTGGACCAGAGATTGTGTCTGCCACCCAAGGCCACACCAGACTTCCTATTTCTCCCCCATCCCATTAAACATACCCACTGGGAAACAGGCAAAGCAGCTACAGAAATACATGCTCCCTTCCTGGGCAGGGAGGGGATGATTAAGAGAAGACAGTAACCCAGGGGAGAGGACACTCGCCCTGGGGGCAGGCAGATCCCAAGATCCCAAGAAAGAGCACCAAGGGCTATACTCATCACAGACACCAGTCTCCCCACGTCTGCAGGCGGATTAGTGAGTTAAGGGGCTGGGGAGGAGGCAACTAGAGGGACAGGAGCTTCCCCCCGAGTCTTCTACAGGAACCCTATTTTACGGGTTCAAGCAGCAGCTGGCCAAATTATTTCAAAAGCAAAGATTGTAAAAAATTTTTTAAAATGTGTATGGTAAAAAAAAAAAAGTTCTATTAGATATGGCCTGTGGGTGCATGCTGTGTGGAGAGGCCACAGAAGTCAGAGTGGCACTCAAAATGCGGTCCATGGACCAGCTGCCGTTTGTCACCAGTCCGCAGCAAGGTAGGGAGCTGGTGCCGGAATGAAAATCGGCAGCGACGTCTTTGCTTGGCCGCAGGGCTTTCCTGATGGAGGGCAGAGTGCCGATTTCCATTCCAGCACTCGCTTCTAACCTAGCCATGGATCGGCACTCGAGGTAGCACTGGCTGGCCTCGTGCTTCTGGCATCTCACCCAGCACCCTCCCTACGATGCGGTGAAGGGTGCTGGACAGACAGGTGTGCCCAGGTGCGGGGAGCCTGACCTTGATCTGTGCCCGGCAGGTGATCGCCATGATCAAAGGCCTGCAGGTGCTCATGGGCAGGATGGAGAGCGTCTTCAACCAGGCCATCAGGAACACCATCTACGCGGCCCTGCAGGACTTTGCCCAGGTGACGCTGCGCGAGCCCCTGAGGCAGGCGGTGCGGAAGAAGAAGAACGTTCTTATCAGGTGGGTCTTCTGATGGCCCTTTTCAGGGGCACATTGGAAATCAGGGGTGCGAGGTGCAGAGCACAGAGGAAGATCCCTGCTCAGTCAGCTTCCAGGGCAGCCTCTGATCACACAGACCATCCAGCAGGTTTTAGGAAACCTTCTTAGGAGACTGGACATTTGAGATGACTGGTCCTCAGTCTCTGGGTTGGAAGCCCATCTCCACCGCCGTCTAGTTAGGTGAACCCCGTCAAGTTACTTACCTTCTCTGAACCTCACTTTCCCTCATTTGTAAAATGTGGATGATAATGGTTCTTGCTCATAGGCTGTTGGGATGAAAAATTGGATAATCCACGTGTAGACCTAAGCACACAGCCACGTGGAGTAAGAGTGCAATGAATATAAGCTATTATTAAAGCTTTAAATAATCAGAGATATAATTGGACTAATGAGACTCTCCTATAACCAAAAACAGAAACAGCCGTCCTACCTCACTTGAGTTCTTAGCCCCTGCACAGGCTCAGAGCTGAGGTCTCAGGTAGCATTGACATTGGGATCACCTGGGCGCCTGTAGAATGCAGACTCTGGACTGCACCTGAGATCTGTTACACCAGCATCTCGGGGGTGGGGCCCAGGATGAGCACCTTTGACAAGCACCCCAGGAATTCTGGGAAAGTGGCCCTGGGGCACCATAGACCCTAGAAACAGGCTTGCAGTGTTTCCCTCCTGCTGGTGCTAAAACCGAGTCTGAGCCTCCGTCCTTCCTTCCCAGTGTCCTGCAGGCAATTCGGAAGACCATCTGTGACTGGGAGGGTGGCCGAGAGCCCCCCAATGACCCATGCCTAAGAGGGGAGAAGGATCCCAAAGGCGGATTTGACATCAAGGTGCCCCGGCGTGCTGTGGGGCCCTCCAGCACACAGGTAAGCGGCTCTGGGCACAAGCCAGCTCTGCTGACTGAGGCCAGCCAGGCCCTGGTAGGTCATCCTGGCTGGACCATAGGGCACTGGGGCCGGGGGTCCTCGGGCAGGAGGGGCAGGGTCAAGCAGCTGCTCTAGTCTTATTCTACCATCTGGTTTTGATACAGGAGGGAGGACCACTGGCTTAAGATTCAGGAGACCTGGATTCTCGTCCTAGATACCTGTGTGACCTTGGGCACGTTATGTAATCTCTTTGTGCCTCAGTTGTCTAATCTGGCAAATGGGGGTATTACCAGGACTGGTTCCAAAGTATAGGAGGAGTTTGAAGTAGACTCTGTGCATCTGCCCTGTCCCTCTTTAATGAACCCTGCCCCTTCCCCTGCAGTGACATCCGAGCTTGGGAATTCACAGGTTCTGCCTCTGACTTGCCCTGTGATCTTGGGAAAGTGCCGACCTCTCTGAGCTCTGACTGTCTTCTCTGTTAAATGAAAACGTTGCATGAGATCATGTTTCTGATTAGGTCCTTCTTTTTATTCCCCCCATGACCCCAGAAGGACAAGTATTGAAAGCCCTTGACTCCTTAGAGAATGTCTAGTAATCAGAGATATTCAAAGTTTCCAGCTGGAGCTTCTGAACAACAACAGGTTGCCTGTGGCTTATCCAAAGCAGTTGTCAAATTCCAGGGGGAAAAAAAATAAAGAATCTGGGCATCTTAGTTAAATCTCTTAAAGGACAGCCAGTTTTCGGTAGGCTTACGAGGTGTTGGGGGAAAGCATATGGCTCCATGGAAGCATTTAAAGGTCGTCCAGGCCCCGGAAGCCCCAGACTGGGGACTCCCACTTCACATGACCTTTCAGCTTCTCCGCCCTGAAATCCTGAGTCCCTGAGAGGAGCCATCCCTGACCTTTCTCACTGTGTGTGTGTCTGTGTCTGGGCAGGGGGACGGGGCAGAGGGACAGGGGCGAGGTGTGTTCTCAGCTCTGTCATCATTAACATCCCCTGATTTCCCAACTGTGGTCAGTGTGCACTCACCTTGCCTGCTGGTTGTGGACCGTCCTGAGGAAGCTTCTGCAAAGAGTTCTGTGTAATGTTAGGGGCCAGAGACCTTTCTATCCCAGAATGCCCCAGAGGAGCTGAGCAGGGCTTTCGGTGTTTCTGTGAGTCCTAGACATGAGTGAGGGAGAGACAGACAAGGCACAAGAGAAACTGGAAAGGAGGAAGGTGAGCAAGGGGGACCAGCAGGCAGAGAAAGAGACAGAAGAGAGAGGAGAGAGCAGGACTATTTATATAGACAAGCGAAAGGTGCATGTCACCAGCAATCAGCCCCTCAGCACCACCGAGTCATGTTAGGTGGCACAGATGCATTTAATAGGCTCCTAGACAGTCAGAGCTGGGAGCACCCCTAGACACAAACTAGTCCCAGGCCCCTCCCCCCATTTTACAGATGGGGAAACTGAGGTCCAGAGAGGGGAAGTGACTTGTCCAAGCCGCAAGGTGAGTCACAGGTTGAGGTGGGACAAGAACCAGGTCTCCTGACTCCCACCCGGGGCTCTGCTAGAGACTTCGGAGCACAGTCGACATGGGCATCCAGCGTAGCTGGACTGTCCTGGTGGGTCAAATGCTCTGTTTAAAAGGAGGTGGGAAAAGAGTTCCCCCTCTTATGGACAAGTCGTTAGAATTTGATATAAATCAATCAACACTCACATGGATGGACATAAGAATGCTTTCTTCGAGGCCTCCAAGGCCATCGCTAGAACAGGGCTTCTCGGTTCTTAGGGGTGATAGACATGCCCACCGACAGGGTTGCAGAGGGTGGACGTCTGATAGACCGGCATCCATGGTAGCTCCTTTACCTAGAAGGGAAGGCTATGGTAGGATGGTGCTGCTCCTTTCTGTGGCCTCGCTGCCCTGCGCAGTGCACATGGTGGGTGAGGTCCCAGAGAAGGATGGACCTGTGGCAGAGGGAGGTTGGAGCATCTCAGAGGTGGTCGGCAAGTGGCCCCTAGCAGTCGTGACGGCTTTCCCACCGTATACAATACCTCTTGCTTTTCTCTCTCTCTCTCTCTTTTCTCTCTCTCCCTCTTCCCTGTCTCTCCTGCCCTCCCAACCCCTCCTCCTCTCTCCTATCTATGTCTTAGGCCTGCCAGTGGTCCCCGCGGGCTTTGTTTCACCCCACTGGTGGCACACAGGGCCGAAGAGGCTGCCGATCCCTGGTATAACACCGCCTGGCTGGGTTGGTTTGGGTACACTTCTCCAGGAGGCAGCAGGAATGGACTAGCCTGGCTCCTCGAGGCCCCTTCCAGCCCTAAGACTCAAAGACAAATGATGTGGAAAGATCTAGATTAGCACTTGTACCCTTTGCACTTAAGGTCTTCTGTAAGAGGGAGTTAATTGTCTAGTAGGCTCCTGTGTAAGTACCAGTCTTCACCCAGGATTTCGGCAGGCTGTGCCATGCAGCTGGTGCCACCAAAGGGCGATGGATTCAAAATACTGAGGGTCAAAAACTT
Source organism: Myotis lucifugus (assembly GCF_000147115.1). NCBI lineage: Eukaryota > Metazoa > Chordata > Mammalia > Chiroptera > Vespertilionidae > Myotis > Myotis lucifugus. The sequence continues at coordinate 2,316,730 of NW_005871104.1, read as the reverse complement.
GAGGTGGTGGGGGCTTGTTCTGATAATCTCCCATTTCACAGTTCTCAGAGTGTTAGCGCTGAAGGGGACTGGTTTGCGAAAGCTACAACCCCTTCATGTTGGCAGATAAGAAAACTGAGGCCTGGAGTGGGACTCTGTTGCCCAAGGTCACACAGCAAGTCAGCGGCAGTGCCTGGCCTTGACACCCCAGTCTTTTGACTCTTGATCCAATGCTCCACTCATGGTGCTACCGTGGCTGTCCAGGAAGGCAGGGACTCCAGGGTGGCATGGAATGAGGTTCTCCTCTGATGCCCACATCCTTGGCTGAGAGAGCAAGCAGGAACCTGGACCTTGAACTTCCTAGTTCTACCCGGTGCACCTACCCAGGGATGCCGCAGGCCCCAGACAGAACTGCCTTCCCGGGCTGGCTGGCCTCCCGCTTGAAAGTTTACACGTTCCAAATTCACTTCTCCAACCCCAAAATGGGTGCTTCCCAAGACAAAGCTTTATAAGGGCATCTTCAGAAAATATATATATAAGTGCAGCACAAAGCATCCTTCCCCCGGATGCAGGGCCAGCCCCTGACCTGCCCGTCTTTCTTTTTCAAGCTGTACATGGTGCGGACCATGCTCGAGTCGCTCATCGCAGACAAGAGCGGCTCCAAGAAGACCCTGAGGAGCAGCCTGGACGGCCCCATTGTCCTCGCCATAGAGGACTTCCACAAGCAGTCCTTCTTCTTCACACACCTGCTCAACATCAGTGGTGAGCGTGGGGGCTCCCCAGTCCCAGAGCCACTGAGCTGTCAGGAGGCCAGAGTTGCAGAGAGCTGTGATCACTGACCCAAGGGGCACATTGGCCACTAAGGAAAAAAACGCACACTTGCCGGTGGACTCTGGGAGCCAGGAAAGGCCCGGCTCAGTCCAGCTCTTCTGACTTAGCTGGAAATATTTGTCCGGTAGACATTGTGGCTGACTGGGCATGAAGTCCTTAGTAAAGGGGATCAAAATAGCAGTGCGCACAGACGCACCTAGGGCCAGCGTTTTGCATCTAAGCAGCAGCTCTGAGCCCATGAGTGCTCGTTGCTCCTAGCAAAGGAGGCTCCCGGCTGCACCTCAGCCCTGTGTCCCCCACTCCTCCTCTTCTGTCTGTAGGATGTGTGCACAGGTGTGACAGGGCAGAGTAGAGGGACAGTAGCAGCCCAGAGTGGTGGGAGTGGTCAGGCATCTGTTGGTATTGAAGAGAGATCTTAGCCAATAGTCCCAAGTTCTTCACAGAAGCAGCCTTGGAAGGGCCTTCAAGGCCTCCGAGCAGTGAGTTCAGAATTATCACGTATAAGGGGTCACGGAGCTGCAGTTCAGGTAAAAGCAGACACCTAAGGCCTGTCTTCACACTTTGAATGGCAAGTATTTTCAGGATGACTTTGGAGCAGGGGGAGGGAAGTGGACATTGTAGGGGCACCAAAAGCTCTAAAATATCACCACCACCACTGCCCACACACACTGTTTCTGCTTCTGAAGCTTAGCAAACCCTGTCTTCTAACGTTAGCCTGGCATTCAAGTTCAAGAGAGCAGGGTCTACGGTCAAGTCATACCTCTGAGGACCTGCTGTGCTCCAGCACCGCCATAAGAATAACAGTAACATTCATAAACAGTCCGCTCCCAGGCCCTTCGTGCTCCACTGTAACCCAGGCCTTTCCCTCGTGCTTTCCAGAAGCCCTGCAGCAGTGCTGTGACCTCTCCCAGCTCTGGTTCCGAGAGTTCTTCCTGGAGCTGACCATGGGCCGGCGGATCCAGTTTCCCATTGAGATGTCCATGCCCTGGATCCTGACAGACCATATCCTGGAAACCAAAGAACCTTCCATGATGGAGTAAGACGCAGGCTTGGGCCAGCGAGGAGGTTCCTGGGGTGCAGGTGGAGGCTAGTTTGCCAGCGAGCTCTGTTTTCCCCCCAAGCTTTCCAGATGAGGCATTATGCCAGGCCAAGGCCACACCAGATTTGACTCAGCCTTGCAGATAGGTTCAGAAGTCTACCAGCCCATCTGCCCCTCCTACGCTTTGTCATTCTCTTAACAGTCATGCTGGGGGAGTTATCATCTCTGGGGATTAGGAAGCTAACTCATTTTTTCAGGCCCTGGATTTATTAGCATCATGGACTTTTGATTTCTATGGGCAGATTGTAAAGTAAGCCATTCCTAAGTGGAGGCTGGAAACATAGAGTGCTGAAAATTCTCCTTTTCTAGCTTTCTCCCAAATCTTCATGTTTCCGAGCAGATGGAAGTCTGGCTGCCATAAGAGAGATGGTTATTAAGCTGCTGGTCCTTGTTTTTTCCTCTTCAGGTACGTCCTCTACCCGTTGGACCTGTACAATGACAGCGCCTACTATGCTCTGACCAAGTTCAAAAAGCAGTTCCTGTACGACGAGATCGAAGCCGAGGCAAGTGATGCTTCTCCCTCTGTTCCTGAAGGCTTATTCCAGGAGTCTGGACTTTCCCCATCTTTAGCTATTGGCACAAGTTGGGTGTCTTAATCCATTCAAATTGTAACAGTATCACAGACTGGGTGGCTCATAAACAACAGACACGTGTTTCTCACTGTTCTGGAGCTGGAAGTCTGAGACCAGGGTGCCAGCATGGGCGGGTGAGGGTGCTCTTCTGGGTCACAGACTTCTCACCATGTCCTCATGAGGTGGAAGCCCAGAGGAAGCTCTCGGGGTCTTTTTGTAAGAGCACTAATCCCATTCATGGAGGCTGCACCCTGATGGCCTAATCCCCCGCCCCACAAAGGCCCCACCTCTTGATACCATCAGCCTTGGGGGTTAGGATCTCAACATATGAATTTGGGGGAGACCATAGCATGGGATCAGTGACTGGTTCCAGAGAGTGCTCTTCATAAACATAGTGGTTGTCTTAAAGGACCTAGACCAGGATGAGGTCTTTCTTTTTCAAGGGATGGGACATGATAGGACTGCTTGGGTAAAATTAATTTTCCAATAGGTCTTTTATGGTTTGATTACTTGGCTAATAAAAACAACAGTAATACACCTATCAATTATTATGTATTTACCATTTGCCAGGCATAGTGCTAAGCACTATATAAACATTTTAAGTAATCTTTACAACAATTTTTTAAAAATCTGTGCTACCACCTATTTGACAGATAATAAATCTGAGATGTCAAGGGTCAGATGTCATTACCCCAAGGTCACCGAGTCTCTGTATAGTACTGATAGGACTGACATAGCCATCTTTTCAATTGGTAAAGCTGTTTACTAGAGAGGGTTTATTTCTGTAATGGTCAGGATAAGCTAGGTTGTGATGCAGTAACAACCAACCCCAAAGTCTTAGTAGCTTGAAACCAAAGGTTTATTTCTCTAGTATGGGTTGGCTGGGGCCTCTATTCTATGTAGTCTTCAGTGTGGGACCCATCTGGAATATTTATTAGTTGCAGGGGGAAGGGTTAGGGTGAATCACATTCTGATACTTTGATACTTAAAGCTTCCACCTGAAAGTGACACAGGCCATTGGTCAAAGCAAGTCACGTGGCTGTGCCTCCTTTCAAAGAGGAGCAAGGAAGTGCAGTCCTTCCATGGGCCAGCAAGGGGCAGAAACATGAGATCAAAGGAACTAATGACGTAGTTTTACCTTCTGAAATTGGATGATAGTCTCTGTTCCACTTAAGCATGTGAGATTCTATAAACATGGAACGAGGCCCATTTGGTAAAATTGTCATACAAATATAGGGCATTCTTATTTATAAAGGAAAGACTTGAATGTTTTAGGGTATGCAGTGCCACCAGATTTGTTTGAAAGTTTATGTATTTCAAAGAAAAGCTAGTAGAGCTGCTGCTTTCTTTCTAGATCCTCTAATTTCTATGGGAGTTGAAATACAATCTTCTGTGTCTCCTGACCCCTTTTTCTTCCCATCCCCAAACCCTGTTTCCCACCCTGAAGGACCTCATGTATATGTACATGGATACCCAAGCTTCGTCTACCACCATGGCCACAAAAAATGGCCTCTTGGCCAGCCCTGGGGGTGCACATACCTACAGTATAGTTCACCCTTAAGGTTAAACTCAGGGGAAAGAGCATGCAGAGCCTGGAAGGGGCTTGAGCCACTTGGGCAAGGATGCTCAAAGCTGGTTCAAGAGGAGGATCATGGGGTATGAGTGGGCACCCCCACCTGGACCCTGCAGGCTCTTTGCCTAAAGGAGAACCAACCAGCGCCCTTAAAGTTCAAGTCCAGGTCGGATGCCTTGGTTACCTGCATATGAGGCCAGCACTGTATGTGCCACCTGGGGTGTAAAACAAAAGGCATGAAAGCTCTTTGGATATAGAGCTGAGAATTTGGTAAGAAAAGAATCAAAGATGAATTACCTAAATATGATCTGTTTCCTTTGACATTACACTGCCACTCCCCTTTGAAATTTCACCCTCAGCCATTTCCTGCTCTTGCTGGATTGGAGGATTGGGATTTGATCCTCTGTGTCTGATGTGAACTTCCTTCCCACCCGAGCATCACCATTGGGATGAAATATTGACATGGCAAGACAGCCCCTTGTTCGCTGAAAATCAAAGATTTTTAAGCATTGTATTTTTTTGAGTGTTTAAACTTCTAATGACCATCCACCTCTTTATTTGCAAAGCAACGTTAAGTACAGGGAAAGGAAAAGACAAGAAAGTCTGTCATGAGAGGTGGCCATGGGAGGCCGACATGAGTCATTACAGGACATGAAGACCTGTCTGTGACGTCCCCCTTGGGCAGGCCCCTTGTAACACCGAGGAGGGGACTAGTGGGGAGGGCGGTTTCTCAACAGCTTTTTGAACTTTGCCTTCTCTGTGCCTCACTGAGGACCTTCAGAACAAGGAACAAGGTTTCCCAAAGTTGACTTGGCCATATAATCTTTTTTCTTTTTCCTTCAAAGCCTCTCGCCCCACAGCTTCAGGCAGACCTGCCCACTGCCCTCTTTGAGTTGCCCAAGTCTCTGTGGTAAAGCTGGACAGACACCACTGACGTGTTCTGCTTCCTCTTCGCCAGGTGAACCTGTGTTTTGATCAGTTTGTCTATAAGCTGGCGGATCAGATCTTCGCTTACTACAAAGCCATGGCCGGCAGGTAAGAGAACTTGGGGTTTGCTGCTGCAAAACCTCCCTTCATTAGCACGTAAGGAAACCTAAATGCTTCCATGGGTCTGGACTGGGTGCTAGAATGTAGGAGAGGAAAATAGATATGTCTGGGGAAGACAGACATTAATAAAAACTAGTGAATGCACAGTGACAAGGGAACTTACGTGCTCCCTATGAATGAAAAGTTCATGGGAATATATGACAGTTAAACCTGAACTAGTCTTTGAGTGGGGAGCTAGAAAGGCTAGCCTGAGAAAGGTACATTTGAGTTCATTTCTGAAGGTGATAGGAGTAAAGTAAAACTAGATGAAGGAGGGGACAGGAGGATGCAGGGAAAAGGAACTACTTGTCCAAAGTCCCTGTGGCAGAAGTATAGTAACAATAGCATGCCAGATACTACATGATGCCACTTATGTGTGGGATCTGAAAAACAGAACACACGAACAAAACAAAAAGAGAAACAAATTCACAGACACAGAGAGCAAACTAATGGTTGCCAGAGAGGAGGGGTGGATAGATGGATGAAAAGGGTCAAGTTTAATAAGAGGTACAAACTTCCAGTTATAAAATAAATAAGCCATGGAGATGTAGTATACAGCATAGGGAATATAATCAATAATATAGTAACAACTCTGTAGGGTGACATACTTATTAGACTTATCATGATGATAATTTCTGAAAGTATCGAAATGTCAAATCACTATGTTGTACACCTGAAACTAATATATTGTATGCATTACTTGGAAAGTTCAAGAGGCTGTTGAGAGAGGATTAAGGTGAATTAGTACATGTAAAGATCTCCACAGACCACAAGAGGGAGCAAACTGCATGACAAAGCTGGAGAGATGTTGGAAGAGTTAGAAAGCACAGAAGGGAGAGAATGATCTAGATCAGTGCTGACCATTAGAAATAGAATCCAATGAACCCTGGCCCATGAGGTTGGTTGGGCGTTATCCCATGCACCAAAAGGTTGCCGGTCAGGGGCACATGCCCTGGTTGCAGTCTAGATCCCTGGTAGGGATCATGCAGGAGGCAGCAGATCAATGATGTTTGCCTCTCCCTCTTCCTTCTTCTCTCTAAAAAGAAAACAATTAAAAATCTTAAGAGAGAAGAAATATAATGCAATTATATATGTGAGCCACAAAGGTAATTTTTAAAATTTTAGTTGCCATATTTAAAGGAAAAATAGGCAAAAGTAATTTAGGAGTATATTTCATGTAATATGTAATCCAATATATCTAAAATACTACAATTTCAACATGTAACAATTAAATATTACTAGAAATGGTTTTTTGTCTAATTCTTCAAAATCTAGAATGTAGTTTATACTCATAGTGCATCTCCACGTGGACCCACCGCATCTCAGGTGCTCAGCAGGCTCATGGGGCGGGTGGCTGCTCTCTGTACTGGAGGGTGTGCATTTAGATTGGGTCACTGTCCTGCTTCGTGGCTTCCTTTCCATGACATCCAGTTACATCTGGAGAGCATCTAACCTCTTTCCTGTGGCTTAGGTAGTCCCACGTGACCTGGCCCCTGGACTAACTTTATAAGTTCATTTTTGCACCATGATCTCCACCAGGCCCTGCCCTGTACCCACACTGGCCATCTTTCCTTTTCTCAGACATCCCAGGCTCATTGTGCCTGAGGGATTCTTGCCCCAGATCTGGCCATTTTTCGCATGTAGGTCTCTGTCCAACAAAACCTCTCCAGAGAGGCTTTCTCTGACCTCCTCATACCAGATGGTCCTGTTTTATTGTTTTCAGAGCACTTATGACTCTGCATTGTGTGCTTCAGTGTGAAAGATGATAATGGTACTTACAACTCATGGATGTGAGATGAAAAGCGACTGTATGAGTGTGTGTGCACACCTGATACATAATGAATACCATGCAGACGTACACTATTTGAAATTATCTTATTCCTCTGCCTACTTTTTCAGTTTCAGTCTCTCTTCACTAGAACATAGACTTCCAGGGGACAGGAACTTTGTATTCCTAGTGCTTAGAATGTTTCCTCTTGGGAACTGTCTGTCCCAAGCAAGGATCTGGGATATGACAAGCATGCACTCCATTTTGTTGTTACTGCTGTTGTTGATTTTTTGTCAGTGAATAAAAGAGGAAAGTCATTCAACTTCTGTGTTGCCAGTCTTTAAGTTAGACATTCTCATTCACATATTGAGCTCTTCTGGTTGAAAAGAAATTTGAAGGACTTTGCTCTAAAACAGAAAGGAAATTATACTTAAAATGCATAAGACCGTGCTTTATGGGTAGATCCTGGTCTAAAGCAGACGTGGTGGGGCAGTTGAAAACGATTCGCTGTCACATTGCCTGGCCTCATTTAACTCTCATCCCTTCCAGTGTCCTGTTGGATAAACGTTTTAGAGCCGAATGTAAGAACTATGGAGTCATCATTCCGTACCCGCCGTCCAACCGCTACGAGACGCTGCTGAAACAGAGACACGTCCAGGTAATGGGGACGGAACCCACAGTGGAAGTGGAACAGGTTGAGAGAGTAGCTGTGAGGGGAGCATGGAGGTCAGAAATCAGGGCTGTGCTGTCTGCGCATTGCCCCATGTGGACGTCTAAGATAGGTGTGACACAGCCTCAGAGTCCACAAACCGAGCAAAGGCACGGGCCTCCTCTGGTTCAAGTTCCAGGCTCTCCGCTCGTCTGCAGCTCACCCCTGGGGAACAGTGGCCACCAAAGCCTCTGTCTTCCTGTACTAAGCTGCGGCCCACTTCCTTGCGTCGGGACTGCTGCTCAGCAGTGGGTAAATGTGTCCCTGCAAGGCTCAGATGCTAGCCTAAGTGATGGAGAGCTTCGGGCCTTGGAAACAAACACAGCATGTCAGGCTAAACCCAGGGTAGAAATGATTGTTTATTTTTGTGGGGTTGGTTTCTGTGAACACTTGACCCCCAGAGTAGAGGAAATGCTGTCAGGAGCTCAGACACATATTCCTGCTTAAAAATGTTAACGGAACAAGGGAGACAAAATAAGAGCTGCCCCAGCAGACTGCTCCCTGCTCCTACGTCTTGCTGGCAGCTACCCTCCTGATTGCCTGGAGAGTGAGAGTAGAGAGGGGTCTTAAAAATCTCTTGGGAGATTTGGGCCTTTCCGCTGTGGCCTCTGCATGCTTTTCATGTGGTCCATGGCGTTTGTGGAAAAGACTGAGGTGAAGGGGGCCGAGCCTCCACTGAGGAGATGGTTTAGGTCAGTGGTTCTCAACCTTCCTAATGCCGCGACCCTTTAATACAGTTTCTTGTGTTGTGGTGACCCCCAACCATAAAATTATTTTCGTTGCTACTTCATAACTGTAATTTTGCTACTGTTATGAATCGTAATGTAAATATCTGATATGCAGGATGTATTTTCATTGTTACAAATTGAACATAATTAAAGCATAGTGATTAATCACAACAACAATATGTAATTATATATGTGTTTTCCGGTGGTCTTAGGCGACCCCTGTGAAAGGGTCGTTTGACCCCCAAAGGGGTCGCAACCCACAGGTTGAGAACCGCTGGTCTAGATGAAGAGGAACCCTGACATTCCCGTTGCTATGAGAAATGCAAGGGAAATGGAGAATTGTAACAGGAAAAAGAACATTTTTCTCCTCTGCCGACAACAGAGAATTATGACTGTCACTTACTGATGCAGCAGAGTTAGCCACAGGGTGTTCAATACTGAGGGCTTTATGTGTGCACATTGTGGCTTTAAGGGGCCCTTGTCAGTTAGTAGGAAATTCACCCCAGAAGACAAGTAGAAAAAATTAAACAGTTAAGAATAATCCTTGGGTACCTAGCAAAGTGCAGGGCACAGAGCAGGTGGTCAATAAATGTTTACTGCTCTCTCCATAGCATCTGCAGTGCAGCCCCTGTGTTCCCCAGTAGAAATTATTGTAAGCTACATGTTCCGTTCTGTAACCAGCCCTTCATGCTCCTGCTTTTAAATTCATCCCCACAAAGGCACACAACGGCCCTTTGTGGGGATGAATTTAAAGGCTGAGGGGTGGCTATTCCCGACTGTGAATTTGGGGCACAGGGCAGATTCAGGAAGGAGCTCAAGGCTAATTTAGGATGTCAGCATTGCACGGATGCCAGAGCCTGTCCTGCAGTATGAGTAAATTGTATTTTCCCTCAGCATTTTATATTTCAAAACTACAGGAAACTTGAAAGAATAATACAATGAGCACATATATTCTTTATAAACAGATCCATGATTATTGTTTTACCACTTTCTCTTTCTCATGTATATGTTTTCTCCCACAAATGCAGCAAATATATAAAATATATTTATGTATAAATATAAATAGTATATGGAAATATATATTTTAAAGAATATACTATTTCCCAGCCAGTGCAGCTCAGTGGTTGAGCATCGACCCATAAACCAGGAGGTGGAGGTTTGATTCCCTGTTAGGGGGCATGCAGGAGGCAGCTGATCAATGATTCTCTCTCATCATTGATGTTCCTTCTCCTTTCCTCTCTCTGAAATAAAAAATATATACTAAAAAAAAAGAATATACTTGTTTTTCTTAACCATTTGAGAATAAGTTGCATATATCATGAGACTTCACCCCTGAACACCTCAGCACCTATCTCCTCGAAATGAAAATAGAATTGTCATACTCAGGAAATTGAACAATACTCTTTTCTACAGAGTCCCCATTTGTCCCAGTTATGTCCTTTATACTTTTAATCCAAGTTCCTATCAGTGCATTGCAATTCGTTGTCATGTGTCTGTGCAAATCTTCTCTCTCTCTCTCTCTCTCTCTCTCTCTCTCTCTCTCTCTCTCTCTCTCTCCTGTCCAGCTCCTGGGTAGATCAATTGACCTGAACAGACTCATTACTCAGCGCATCTCTGCCGCCATGTACAAATCCTTGGACCAGGCCATCAGCCGCTTTGAGAGTGAGGACCTGACCTCCATAGTGGTAAGAGATGGGACGATCTGGGATTCTAGCTGGATGTTGTTGTGAGCTTAGTACTGGGCCAGTTATAGAGGGCAGCAAGTTTCCTTCCTATCTGAATAAAGCAGGAAAATAGACTTAAGAATGAAAATAATCTTACCCTCCTGATTGCCTGGGGCTCTGTGCTGGGTTTAATGCTCTGCTCTTGCTGTCTTAAAATTCTTAATAGTTTTTTTAAAAAATATATTTTATTGATTTTTCACAGAGAGGAAGGGAGAGGGACAGAGAGCCAGAAATGTCAATGAGAGAGAAACATCGACCAGCTGCCCCCTCTACATCCCCCACTGGGGATGCGCCCGCAGCCAAGGCACATGCCCTTGACCAGAATCGAACCCAGGACCCCCCAGTCCGCAGGCCGACGCTCCATCCACTGAGCCAAACCGGCCAGGGCTCTTAATAGTTTTTTAACGAAGGTCCCCACATTTTCATTTGCCAGGGACCTGCAAATTATATAATCGGTCCTGATGCATAAGCATGGACCTTCCTTCTCCTATTAAACAGCTTTTGAACTTCTCTATATTAATTCTTTCCAAGAATTAGAGTAAGCTTGATTGATCAGTCAGTCTTTAAGTGAATCAAAGGAAGGCTCTAATGCTTTCAAAAGCAGATGAGTAGAAGGAATGAAGTCACCATTAGATCACTACATGGATGCTAAAATTAGTGGGCAGAATTTTTTTTTTAAGATTTTTTTATCGATTTATTTTTGGTAGAGAGAGTGCCAAACATTGATTGGCTGCCTCCTGCATGCACCCTACTGGGGATCGAGCCCACAACCCAGGCATGTGCTCTGACCTGGAATCAAACCGGCAACCTTTCGGTGCACAAGATGACACCCAACCCACTGAGCCACATCTGCCAGGGCAGTGGACAGAACTTTAAGAAAAACATATTATGATTCCTCTTATTAGGAGATTCCCAGAGTAGCCAAATTCATGGAGACAGAAAGTAGGGGGGTGATTGTGGGGAAGGAGCTTTAGTGTTTAATGGGTACGGAGTTTCTGTTGAGGAAGATTAAGAAGTTCTGGAGATGGATGGTAGTGATGGTTGCACAATAATGTGAAGGTACTTAATGCCACAGAACTGTACATTTAAAAATGCTTAAAATGGTAAATTTTATGTTATGTATATTTTCCCACAATAAAAAAGAATTACCCCCAAAATAACTTTGGGAAGAAACAGAATACTTGCATAATAATATCAAATTATCTCCTTCAAGACATTTATTCGCTCCAAATAGAAGAATACTAAGTTTATAATGGGGAGACTTAGCAGACACCCTCTTAACCAGGCATCAAAGGTAGTAATAAGATATATTCATGTGTCTCCTGATATGTATTTTTCTGTGGTATTCTTTCCAAAATGCATAATCTCAATCTAATCATGAGAAAAACCACATAAACCCAAATCAAAAACAGTCCCTCAAAAGAAACACCACACACACACACACACACACACACACACAGGGAACAATACTTTTCAAAAGCATGCAGATCATAAAAGGCAAAGAAAGACTGAAAACTACTAGAGATTGGAAAAGACTAAATGCAAAGTGGGTCCTGATTGAATTCCAGAGCAACAAAAAGCACCTTTGTGGACAAACAGGAAATTCAAATAAAGCCTGTCGTTGAGTTAATAGCATTGTGCCGACGTTAATTTCCTACTTTTGACAATTATGCCATGGTTATGTAAGAGGTTAACGTTGGTTAAACCGGGTCAGGGGTATGCAGGAACTCTGCTGTTTTCACTTTTGTGTAAGTCTAAAATTATTTCCAAATAGAAAGGTGTTTGCTTGTTTTTAAGTGGACAAAGGACTTTTTTAAAAAGTAGAGCTCCAGAGTCAGAAAAACCAGTGGGTGCAGTCCTGACCCTGCCTCTTACTGGCTGGGTGATCTTGGCAAGTCATTTATCTTCTATAAGCCTGTTTCCCTACCTACACTGTGGAGCAGAGATTAGCATTCACCTCATGGTGTTGTTGCAAGGACAAAACGAGCCAGTCTGGAAAGAGCTTTGCATAGTTCATTGCACTTCATAAATAAATAGGCCTGTGGGGAAAAACAGAGGAGAGGAACACAGGGATCTGGAGCTGCAGTGAAATGTTCTCGGGGTGAGTTTTCAACAACGTTTCCTAAGAAGACTTGATCCAGCTGCCCACCTCAGCCCAGGTCCCTTACGGGAAGAGACTGTCATGTAGCCCGCCTCCTTCCAGGACATCTATTTTAAGAAATAGATTTTTCTTTGTTTATGCCAAAATATTAGCAGTCATTATCTCCAAGTAGTAGGACTTTTGTTTTCATCTTTTTAAAAAATCTATCTGTACCTTCCAGTTTTCCAGTAATGAATGAGCGTATCGGGTGGGAAAACTGGTTTGGGGTGTGCGTGGGTGTGCATGGCCCAGCCCTTGAAAGGCACTGACTGCTCTTTGAGCCGAGAACAAAACAAGCATGAAAGCCGGTGTTTACCGGGTGAGGATGATGGCCCCCAGGAGAGCAGCCACTGCCCCTGAAGCCCTTGAAAAGGAGGCCCCAAGGACGCTCCCCCCTATGGGGTCAGGAGGCCCCCCTCACCTCCGCTAAGAGGCTTCTGCCTCTTCTGAAAAACAAACCCAGGAATGCGCTGCCCTCAGCCCTTCCCTCTACCTAGAAACTCCTATCTGGATGGGGAGGCAGCCTGATGCCGAGTGGGGAGGCTGCAAACATTTCCTGTCAGTCACCATCCTCCTACGCAGCTCGGTAAATAGATGCTCCAAGAGAGCTGTGAAAAGCTGAAGCTGACTCCGGCCAGTGCCGGTGTGGCTCAGTGATTGAGCATTGACCTAGGAACCAGGAGGTCACGGTTCGATTCCTGGTCAGGGCACATGCCCAGGTTGCAGGCTCAATCCTGGGTCATGTAGGAGGCAGCAGATCAATGATCAATGATTCTCTCTCATCATTATTGTTTCTCTCTCTCCTCCCTTCCTCTCTGAAATCAATACAAATGTGTGTGTTTTTAAAAAAAAACAAAAAACAACAACACTGCAGCTGAGAGCTGGCAGCCTAAGGCTGCAGAACATATTTGAAATTTTGAGCCAACATTAAAAATGTGGAAGAACACAAGTAAATGTGCAGAAGCTCTGGCAGCACCAGCCCAGCCCTCCCAGCTGGTAACCATTGCCTAGGTGTGCCTGGCAGCTGGACTGTGCTATCAGTTTGCTGCCAGCTCCCCGGACACATCATTCATGAATCTGACCTACCAGCTCTCACTGACCCTGGGTTCAAGAATCCAGATCTTCTTGCCTCCCTGGGGCCACAGAGCTGGTCACCAGGCCCATGTGGCTGACACTCGGGTTTCTGGTTGCCCTTGAAGAGCTCTTCCCATACTTCACAGAATTGCCCATTTGGGTATTTTATTTCCTCAGTAAACTGACTGTACTGTGGAATGCTGACATCCTCTCTGAAGGTGCCTGAACCACTCACGTGCCTTTTAAACCCTCTGCACCGAGCCCTGCATCCGTCCCACAGGCAGGGGCCCTCCTGAGGGAAGGCCGGGAGAACACGGCTGATGCAAGACCACAGTTGGGATTATGTCACAAAGAAACACCCTTGTGCTGCTGCACGGCAGGCGCTGGACCTCCACTTCCAGCAGCCCCCACTTCCACTCGCCTGGTCTCCCTTGTCAACACTGACACGCATTCCTGAGACCGTGAAAAGCACAGAACAGCAGGACAGAAGTGGATCCCCGCTTTCCTATCTGCAGCTATCTTCCCCATAGTGGGATGACTCGTGGATCTTAGAAATGTACTCCTTAGCGTTTACTCTTTTTATTGTTATTTTGGTGTTTTTTTACCCAAGTGAATTGAAACCAAGATGAGGTCCAGCTAGTTGGGCCAAGAGAAGAAGCAGAGAGCTGATCTGTGTGTCGGCTCTCCTCTGCCTCACGGTGCACAGGGACTGGACTCTTACTCTTCAGCTGCCACTTCAGAATTGGAATCCAGATGTTGACCTATTTTTGAGAAGCGGCAGGATCTGCTCTCACTCAGCCCCTTTCCGACGCCACAATCAGATGGAGTTTAGCAGCTTCGCCTTTCTCTGGGCTGGGCGCTCTGATTTGCCACAGACAACCCAGCCCCATGACTCCCTCCTGCCCTGCTTGTCCCACTTACCTGACCTGCAGCCATTTACGTTTGCAAGCTGCGATCCAGGTCTGTGCCCCCAGTTTAGAGCCACAGAATCTGAGTTTCAAAGAGGCTAAGCTCCAAGATGGGAGGCGTGGCCTGGGGCCTCCACCTGACCACACGCGGGACCCCGACCAGGGTTCAGGAGGCCTTGTGGCCGATGAGAATGAAATAGTCTCTGGTGTGGAGCTGCCTCCTGTGACCACAGACGATTAAACTGCATCTAACTGTCCCACCTCCGGGCTGCACTCTGGTGAACTGCCCTTCTGATGTTCTCTTTGCTTTTATGTTTTAAGATCATCTTTATTTTCAGAGGGCTTTCTTAGCCATGATTTCCAGGCAGCTATCTGTGTCACAGGGGCCAAGCACACACGATTTGGAGTCTGAAGACCTGGATTCACATCCTAAGCCCCGTTACATATGTCCTGTGTGACCTTGGGCAAGTTACTTCACCCGCTGGGTCTCAGTTCCCCCTCTGTGAAGGGAAGTGGAGGCGGCCTTCTCTCTCTCTCTCTCTCTCTCTCTCTCTCAGCACAAGACTGTGCTCTGATGCTTTCCAATGGCAATGTGATAAGGGACTAAATGAGCCCGAAGGGTTCACTCCCCTTTCACTCCTCAGCAAATGCAGTGCCCTGTTGTGTCTGGGTAGTATCCCCTCTGCTCCCGTTCTCTGCCCAACGGTGGGATTCCAACAGTTGGCCCACAGCTCACTCAGGTCCCTGGTCATTGTGGCCAGCAGCAGGTTGCTCATCCACAGCTTGCAGCCCCACCTGTGTGACTGAGGTACCTACAGCCCAAAGTAGGGGACGATCTGCTCCCAGCTGTTTTCAGAATCCCTATAGGTGTTTCACAGGGTTAAGAATGTGGACTTTGCAGCCCAGCTTCCCGGATTTGAAGCTAAGTTACTTCACTTCTCAAAGCTTTAGTTTCTATATGTGCAAAGTGAGGCAGCAATAATACTGACTTCATGGGGGGGGGGGGGTTGAGCATTAAATGCATTAACACATATAAAGTGCTTAAAATACTGCTTGGCACATATTACATATTAGGTTGAACCCTATGAAATTACTCATATTTGATGGTGTTTGACCTAAAATACGTGATCTGACCTAATCGTAAGCACCTAGTATGCTTGCTTAATGCAGGACAGACATGTAGCCTCTGGTGACAGCCAGTCACAGCTTCCTTTTACATTACCTGTGACCTTGAGGTGCAGGCTTTTTCTCACAGATGGAATCTGGAGAGCAAGCAGACATGCTCTGTACCCAGAGGGGAGCAGACAGGCATTTGCACGTGACCTGGTCCCCTTCCTGGGACAGGCATGCAGCCTGGGCAATAACTGTCAATCAATTCCTTCCCCTCAGAACATGGGAACATTGTCACATGCCACTGCTGGGGTCCTGGTCCCCATGCCGGCAGTTGGGAGGTTGTGTGAGGGGCTCTCGCCTGTGTGACAGGAATGGGTCAGACCAAGTGGTGCACACCTGAAAGGTATGTGTGCGTCCTCAGCAGCTGCGGTTCTCTCTCGACCAGGAGCTGGAGTGGCTGCTGGAGATCAACCGGCTCACGCACCGGCTGCTGTGCAAGCACATGACCCTGGACAGCTTCGACGCCATGTTCCGGGAGGCCAACCACAACGTGTCCGCCCCCTACGGCCGCATCACCCTGCACGTCTTCTGGGAGCTGAACTTCGACTTCCTCCCCAACTACTGCTACAACGGATCCACCAACCGGTAAGGAGTCCCTGTCGGAGGGGGCGGGGCGAACTGGGGCCCAGGGAGCAGCCAGCTGCCTCCTCCAAACTAGGCCCAGCCCAGGGGTCCGCTCGTCCCTGCCGCAGGCATCTCACAGGGCCCCTCTTGGGTGCAGGCTCTGTGCTGATGCCTTCCTGCCTCTTGGAGCCTTCAGGCCAGATCAAACAATCACACAGTCTGTGAAACGATGTATCACACAGTAAATGTGTTATGATAAGCGGTGAACGTGGAGATGGAAGAAAGCCCACGGAGCCACGAGAGAACAGCCCCACCTGATCCAGTCCGGGGAGCCATGCACACCTCAGGAGAGGCTTCCTCCTCTGAGCAGGCAGGCATGCTTGAGTTGCAGTGCGGAGGATGAGTAGGCAAAAATAAAGCAAAAAGGCAGAAGAGTATTCCAGGCAAAGTTTCTAAGGAGCCAGGGAGCTGGTAAGGGTGGAGCAGGTGGGATGGGGAGTGGTGCCATGAAAGATACAGCAGGATGCAGGAGGAAGCAGGACCAGGCTGGACTGCTCCGCAGACCACATTAGGATCGAGCATTTATGAACCTTCAAGGAAGGGAAGTGACGTGATCAGATGGTACTTTTGTGAGGACATATGGGAATGCATGTGTGCAAACAGGCATATGTGTGCAGAGCACACACATGCATGGCAAAGTGGAGCATGTCTCCTGCAGGTGACCTCAGCCCTGGGCCAGGCACCAAGGTAGAAACAAGACCTAATCCCTTATCCCCACAGAGGTTCAAAACCTGGTGGAAGAGGTGAGAGGTATTCACTTCGAAATAAGTATGTAAGGATGAGCAAAACTGTGCACAGGTCCTCTCAGTATCCTCAGGACCGGCATTCAGTAAGCTCAGTGACTGGGAGGTCTGGGAGGAATCCACCGATGCTCCTGAACCCACGCACTTAGCAAGACGCACTTCCTGTTCTCTGAAGATTTGGGACCTTTAATGTTCTTGAGCAAAAGTCTACAAACCCTGGCCCACAAGCCACAACCAGTTCCCCGCTGTTTTTGTACAGCCCATGAGCTAAGAATGGTATTGATGTTTTTAAATGGTGAGGGAGACGGGGAATCCAAAGAAGAATCCTCATGTGTTGGCAAGTGGAGAGTATTTGAAATTCATAGGAACTCAGCCACGCTCATTCATTTACTGTTGTTTACGGGAGCTTTCCTGCGACCAGCAGAGCGGATTTATTTGCAGCAGAGACCATCTGGCTGGCAAAGCTGAAAATATTTGCTGCCTGGGCCTTTACAGAAAGAGTTTGCAGAACCCTGCTCTGGGGAAACCCAACATGGGCGTGGGGAGGTGGAGAGGTGGGGCCCTGGAGAAGGCCATTCTCGGGCCCAGCCCACTGTTCTGAGCAGCCACAGGCCCCACATCAAGCCTGTGAGTCTGGACCTCAACTTTCCCATCTTTGGGGAGGAGGCAGTGGTTGGATGGGAGTACGTCAGAGGCACCCACTTAAGAAGTGGTGTGGTTGCACCTGGTCAGGAAGGGCTCCCACTACATCATGTCCCCTGAAGAATATCAGGACTCGGTTAACTCCTGCCCCATCTTTCCTCTCCTAGTTTTGTCCGAACTGCCATTCCTTTCACCCAAGAACCGCAAAGAGATAAACCCGCCAACGTCCAGCCTTATTACCTCTATGGGTCCAAGGTGAGTCGTCTTACCCGGGTCCTACCTCTAAAGGGGCTAGTGAGCAAAAGCAAATAGAAAAGTATTTCCCGAAAGAGAAAGGCAAGGAGTGGAGAAAAGGAGGCAGCAGTGAGATCCAGGCGGAAACGACTGTGAGTTTATTCATCTTTATTAGTTCACAACTAGCAGGGATGGGGGTGAATTCCAGCCAGGGGCTGGATCCTGCGCGGGAACGTTTTGGGGAGGGGAGCGGGCAGTGCATGCATGGGGTTTCTCGTCTTGGCATTTCCCCTCGCCTCCTGTTCCTCAGCTGATTCGAGGTGGCATCGTCCTGGGATTCTGGGGGTTGTGCTCTATCGATTTAAGGGGTTCGCAGGCAGGAAGCAGTTGGGAAGGGGAAGCTTTGACTGGAGCTAGAACTGAGAAGCTTTGTTCACAAGCACCCATCCTGACGCTACACATTCCCAGTGGTGCCTGTGCTAGACCTTCCGTCCACTGCCATGCGTTGGACAGACATTTATTCAACATCCAGGAAAGGCCAGGCACTGGGCTGGGATTTACATGCTGGGGGTGTAATAGAGATTGAAGCAGACGTCACCGCTGTCCTCCTCAAGTTCCAGTTCCACCTCATGGTGACGACAGGGAGCAACGTTCACAGTCTCCCCATCATGACAGATGGAGGAGATTCGCTTCTTACCCCAGGGGGTTAAGGGAGGACTGAAGAATACCACTGAAGCGGTGAGGTGTGTCAACAACAAATAAAATGGCCACCTTTGACCCCATTTTTCGATGAACTTAGAAGAGGAACCGACTGGATAAACGGTCTTGTTAGGAAAGGTGGTCCTCTGGGCCGGGGAGCCCTGGGTTAGGAAGGGTAGTGAACCCAGATGTGCTCCTCCCAGTCGGGCCTAGAGGTGGGGCTTAGAAGGGCTCAGGGCAGTGCTGGGAGGTGTCTTCTCCGGAACAAGCAGTCTGGTCCAGGCAACGTTCGAGATGCTGACTCACAGCATTTTAGATGGTTCACAGCCACAGCATTAAATCCCAGGGACTCACAAAGTAAGAACACCTCCCTTTCCACTTCCCTTTCAAACCTCGTTGGTTATATCGAGGAGACAGACTTGATTGGTGCTAATAGGTCTTTCGTACTTCAATGCTTACTAATCTCCCCTTTTATCGAAGAATAGAAAGCAGGCTTTAAACTTGGAGTCTTTAGTAGGCAGTAGTATCTAGGTCAGATTTATTATTTTGTTTTCGTTCTATTTATCCTTATGTCTCTTCTCTTTATGGCGGGAGGGTGCCGGTATTCATGTTTGGATTCATGTACAGCTTCCTTTTAAAATAAGTTTAAGTTTTAAAACATGAGTCAATTTAAAACTATTTGCTAAGAACAGTAAACATGGTATCTGGCTTAAAAAAACAAAACAAAAGTAATGTCCGAGGTGGTATGTGATTGCCTGAAAGTTGGAAAACAGGCTGGGGTGAGCCTTCGTCCACTCTTCCAAAACAGCCTCCCCAAAGCAGAGGCTGGGCTTCGGCCTGAAGCTGACTGGCCGCGTAGCTCAGCGAGCCCGTCTTCACCTCCACAGCTCCCCTGAAGTCCTGTGTTTTGTCAAGTCATGCACATTTCACTTTCTACATTGTAAGGTATTCACATTTGTTTTCATGTTAAAATAGGTTTTTATATTTCTAACTGCACCAGCCCCCACTGGGCCCCTCCGAGAGGCCATGCTTAAGCATGGGGATGAGTCCTTGGGCTTGAGGAGTGTGGTCGCTGAGCCAGGTGATCCACAAGAACACTGAATTTGCGGGGAGACATGGAAAGTCTATGGACACATTTTTACAAAGGAACTCCTGTGTGGAGGGCTTGATGCCACAGATTGGGGGCTGCTTCCTCCCCACCTCTCACCCCTCAAAATGAGGCAGAATGCCAGGTTGGCCACCACCCTCCCTCTGGGGGGCACCTGCGTCGGGGGCATCTGGGTCGTCTTCGGCGTCTGCATCAGCTGCAGCTGCGGCGTCGGCTGCGGCTTCGGCCTCCGGTTCCACTCCAGCTCCTGAATCTCTGCGTGGCATTTCCACCAGGGGGACCCCCTGCTGGTCTTCCTCCTCCAGATCAGGAGCCGGGCCGTCCCGCGGCCATCTCACCAACCCATTGGCTTCCATTAGGTGGGGCTCTCTGTAAGACCAGCGTGGCACATGGCAGCGGATGCACCAGTACTGGAGGCAGATGAAAGCAAGCACAGCTGTGAAGCAGGCCAGCAGAATGGCCAGCAGGACCCACAGGGAGAGCTGGGGGTTTACCAGGTAGCCTCTGGGAACCAGCGGGTTCTTATCCGGGGTGTAGAACATGGTGCAGTGATGCTTGTGGGGGTAGGTAATCTTCTTGCAGCTGACGCACAGGAAGTAGAAAGTGGAAGGGGCGAGGTGCTCGAGGGCCACCCTGCTGACGGTTCGAGGCACCTTCTCCTCATAGTGGAAGCTGTTGCGAATGTAGCCGGTGAAGATGTTGTTCCAGTTGGCCCTGTACATAACATTGTAATGGTCCTCCTGGCAGGGCTCCAAGGGCTTCCAGGAAACGATGGCTCTCGAAGAAGAAAGGTTCCACACCTCGATTTCCATCCTGATCCTGCAACCAGAATCAGAGTGAAGAGTGACTTCCCCTAAATTATTTATTTATGATCATCACAGCCACTCTTTATGGAGCATTCGAGATGGAGACTAATATTACCCCCATTTTACAAAGAAAATGGAGGCCAAGAGGCAACGTTACTCAGCTAGGCATAGCTAAACAACGGCAGGACAGACGTCCCATCAGGGCTCTCTCATGCCAAAGCTGGTGGCCTTCAGACCTAAAAAGGATGGGCCCACATTCCCCAGTCCCGTCCTGCCCTGGCTCAGATCCTTTACCTACAACGTGTGCCCAAGCCTTAAAAACAAGAAGAAAAAAAGGCAACGAAAGGAGGAATCAGGACCACCTCAGAGTCCCTGCGTTAGTCACCACAGGTCTGAGACCTGCAAGCCAGGCAGGTATTTCACCTAAATTTCCCTTCTGGACCTCTTGCATCTTCTCTAAGTGCTGGTAGCTCCACCATCTAGAACATTCTGCCTCCCAGTTCTGTTGCCCATGGCGAGAGATTTGTTTTGTCACTCATTGGCGGCTCCTTTCTCCCGAAAGCCTCTGCTCTTGTTGTGTTTGTTTTATCAAAGCCAAAGGTACCCAGGACATAGTTTCATAGATCAACACAATCAGCTGCTAATACCAGCACAGCTGCTACTCTTTATTACTACTGGGACCATGGATGTTAATAATGGTAATAACCATCAGTTAGCAAGCCATTGCCCTCTCGCAGCTCTTGCTAGCTGTTCAACCTACAGTAACAAGTTCCCTTTATTCATCATCACACCCTCTGAGCTAGATTTCCATTCTACAGATGAGCAATCTGAGGTGACTCAGCTAATAGGAACCAGCCTCAAAGCCACTTCACCGCTGGATATTCAGAGCAAGGTTGCTGGGTTTAGTAATAGAATGTTACTGCGACAGGAGATGCTGGTGCTAGGACCCGTTGCTGTTTTACCAGACAGATCCAGCGAGCTGTCTTCAGATTGCCAGCCCTCTGGCTTTGGGAAGGGAGCGCCATCCTCAAGCCTTTTCGTTTCTTTTTCATTCTGCGTATTTCCCCCTCACTGAATTTCCCCTCATCGAAAATCCAGGGGCAGCCATATTCAACCTGCGTATGTTGACGTATAGGTCTCCCCCTGCTCTGTCCTCTGCTCCTCCTCTCCCATGAAATACGGACGGTTTTGTTTCAGGTTGCAGTGACACAGTCAGAAAACAATCCGATTTTAACTAGAATTGGAAATTAAGCCAGACTGGCTTCCAGGAGGAGCTGCTCTCCTCCCTGCTCCCCCCCCCCCTTCTGTTTTCCTGCCCGTGTTCCCAGAGGGGGTGAGCTGCAGAAAGACGCATGGCATCAAGTGCTTTCGCAGTCCTTGTTTTCCTCTCTAAGGATGACAGTGAACTGAAATGCTCAGGAAGGGGAATCGTTCCTTCCTATGTGGCTGGAAATTTCCTCCCAGGAAAATGGGGCATGAAAGGGACGAAACAGGTGTGTGTGCTCGGATCCCTCCAGGGGAGGTCATTGCGAAGGAGACTGACTGTGTACGCTCCCTCTCATGCACACCCATCCACGCCACCCAGCACCCCACACATCCCTGTAAATACACCTCCGACCACAGTAAAAGAGCTTAATTCATGACTAAGGACGTAGAGGCAATGGCCCTCGTAAATCGCCTCCACCAGGGGTGATTAGCAATCCGTTTCTTGTCGTGAATCTTCTCCCCTGTTTGCCTCCCCTCTGCAGCAGGCTGTCTTTGCAGACTGAGTTCCCCACAGCAGACATTTTTAAGAGCTTTCTGTCAAGATGCTAACAGCATCCTCAGCTTTTAGGACCAAATCTGCCTCCCTTATTAATTTTTCTTCCTCTGCTTCTGTTTGGAAACACCCCCACCCCCACCCCCTGTGTGTAGCTATGTATATTACCATTGCCTGGCCCTCCTCCAAGCGGAGTGGGAAAGGAAAAGCCATTTCCATTTCCAAGAAGAGCCTTTTTCCCTCTTACCTGATGCTTGTGTGCTGATGCCAGTTAGAGCGTAGCCTTCAGAGGCAGGGTGGACCCGAGCTAAGGGAATGGTGCCTTTCCCCCTCTGCTCTGGGCTCTCCTTGATGTCTCTCTCGCCACCGTCTGAGTAATCCCACTGCCGCCCCCAACGCTCACACTATTCATTTCTTCAGATCAGCATCATTCACCATGGCAACCAGCAGGCATAAGTACGCAGGATGCTTTCGGGACCAGTCTGGAAAGGCTTTTGTCCAATGAGAGGAGCTCTTGTTTATTTGGGAAGAAAAAAAAAAGGCAAACAAATCTGATCCTCAAAGTGGTATTCTTCCAAGGCTCCTAAATTTTCTAATTAGCTTGGGGTTTTTTGTGTTCTTTTTGTTTGGTTGTTTTGTGGGGTTTTTTTTGGGGGGGGGGGTTGCCACATCTAGATACTCTTTGGACAATGGTTTCGAATGCAGAGATGCCCTTCTCTATTATCCCACAACTAAAACAGTGATTTCATCTCCCTCCCACCTCACCCCACTCCCACCCCTACATCCTATCCCACCTCTGCAGTCTCTTCTTCATTCTGGTCTCCTGTGGCATTACCTAGGTATATGACACAGGTCAAGAGTCTTTTATTCTCTGGGCCTCAGTTCTCTCATCTGTAAAGCTGTGGGCATGGGCTACATGGGGTGGCAGATAGAAGACATGGGTCCTACCCCTGTCCAGTCCTGAACCTGTGTCAGGCTTACTAAACCATCATGGTTCTTGTCCTGGGTTGGTTTGAATGTCCCCGCAAAATTCAGGTCCACACAGAACCTCAGAATGTGACCTTATTTGGAAATAGGGTCTTTGAGGAATTAGTTAGGGATCTCAACATGATCTTATACTGGATGTAGAGGGAGTCCCAAACCCAATGACTGGTGTCTTTCGGAGGAAGAGGAGAGGGAGATATACACACAGAGAGACACCACACGAAGAAGCTATGTAAAGACAGAGGCAGAGAGTGGAGTGATGCCGCCATAAACCAGGGAACGCAGGGGTCACCAGCAGCTGGAAGGTGCAAGGAAGGATTCCCCCCTGGAGCCTTCAGAGGCAGCGTGGCCCTGCTGACTCCTTGATTTCAGGCTTCTGGCCTTCAGAACTGTGAGAGATGTGAGGCTTCTATTGTCTTAACCCACCACATTTGTGGTAATTTGTTACAGCAGCCACACAGAACTAATACAGCGCTCCTCCCATTGGGGCTCAGAAACACAGCCTCAGAGTCCTTCTTAACACAACCCTCCCAAGAAACTGCTATCTGTCAATCATTTGGAGTCGACACCAGAAACCCTTTACTCCTCCTGGGTTGGATGTTCACCAGAGTTCTTTTCTTTAAAGAATCCTGACTTTGCTTTCTTGCCCTTTTTCATTTCCCTGCCTCTGAGCTTCCATCCCCTTCTTTACCCCCCACCTTAAAAGAATACATTACCACTGTTCTGTTGGAGAGATCAGAGGGCAGGCTGAAACAGAGAATGCAGTTCTGTCATCTTAAAGCCACTGAGCCCGAGGTAACCTGTTACAGCAACCCTCGCTCAGATAGATGGGAACCTGAGTTATTTACACAAATTATGTGTTGTTAAAAGTCAGCTTTTTTCTTCTCAGTTGTTGGCCAAAGTAGCCAAGTGCACCCCTGAAGGTTTCCTTGTGATTCACGTTAGGGATAATCAAAAAATCGCAAAGAGTTGCCTGGTGAGTCACAGAAACCACCCCCACCCCACCCCACCCCATCCCCCGTCCCCGGCCAATGGCCTCTGTGAGGCGTGGAGTCGTTTTCTCCAGCGTCTCTTGGTTAGCCGTGCTCTGTGGCTTTCCCGTGGCCTTGGTTAGCTGTGCTGTGTGGCTTTCCCGTGGCTTCGGTCCTCCCAGGGGCCTATCACAATCTGCTGTAATTCTAGCTAATGGTAACTCCCCACAGAGTGCGAAGGCATCGTCTCCACAGAAAGGCCAGTGTGCTAGTCTGCAGGTGCCTTTTGAAAAGGTTATTTTGAGGGGAATAAAAATACCAATTAAGGAGCCTGTGGAGTGATAAAATAGAACTCAAGCCTTTGCCACAGAAAAGGGGAATTTCTTTTTAATGCTTCTGGCTGCCATTTTCAACACTGAGCATTTTATTGAGAAGTTGAGATGCTCAGATTATGAGGCCTTACAAGTCCTTTGGCTTCATGGATCCTGAGAGAAGGGACCGCATTCTTTGGGCCATGGCGGAACCTGGGGTGGAAACCGAGTCCCTGGCCGGGGCTCGGCCTGCTCCTCTGGGCACCACCATTCACCAGCCTCCAGGGCAGCCAGTGCCGCGCTCGGTGAGTGAGGTCAGTGGCCCAGGAGATCACATCCCAGCCACGTGCACCCTGGCTCACCTTCAGGGAGGCCCATCTGCCGTGTGTCCACGTTGTAGGCTCTGCCAGGTGGATAGGCCAGGCTGTGTACACCAGATATAAATCACTGCCTGAGGAAATCAGCCAGGAATGGGGTTCCTGTGCCCTTCCTGAAGGTGGCAGTAAAGGGTCCAAAACTGATTGGCACCCAGGGCTCAGAGTGCAGTCCCTGACCCCTCCCAGGCTGGGCTCACATCCGACCAGTGTGGCCTTGGATGAGTTCCTTCACTTTTCATACCTTGGGGAACTCTTGTGTAAAATGCAAATGTCAATAATGCCTGCCTTAGAGGGTTGTAGCAGCGAGATGAACCCCTCTCTACAAAGTGCTGGCTCTGGAAGAGTAGCAGTGATTACTAAGAAGAGGTCAGCGGGTCAGAGCCATTTCCTGAGTTGGTTAGTCCACAGGCTGCAATGGGCAAGGTTTGTACCCTGCATGATGCTACCTTCCCTCCGGCGTCTGGAGGCCAAGTGCACCTGCCCGAGCCTGAGAACTCTCACTTCAGGTCGGGGTTGTTGTTAAAGGTAAAAAAGTTTCATCAACTGATTAGTAATCAAAATTAGCACATGAGCCCAAACTTTAAAAGAATATTATCTAAGCAAAGTAAATGATATAGAATATATCATACAGCTACCTTCCAAGTGCTGCAGATTGGGGCACAAATCATTCTTTCAATTATACCAGTGATTTCCGGATCATTTTTTGGTCTTTAGAAAGTATTGGTGTGGTCGTCACTGGCTACATGATGCCCCACGGCATGATTCGACCTCAGGAAAATGTATCCTAGTCCTGCAATGCCTTCCCCATTCAGTCATTGTCCTGAGGGGCTTTGCTGTAGCAACCAGCTGGGTCCATACCTGGGCGCAACCTCTTGCCACATGGCCTGACCTGGGGAGTCTGCCTCGGCCCTGCTGACAACACCACCAGCAGTGCCACCCACTTTGCTGCTGCCACCCCTACTCGCGTCTGCGTGGTTACACTCTCAGGCTACAAGTTATTTATTCACCATCTAGAGAATTCCTTGATTTTGGCAATTTATACATAGAGCAGAATATCATCTTGTATTCCCCCTCAGGCAAGTCACCTCACTTAGATTCCTCCTCTGCTAAATGGGGATGGTTGCACCTGCCTCACCTGGTGCCGTAGGCTGGTAATGGCCCCCAGAGATGTCAGGCCCTGATCCTGGGACCTGGGAATGTTACTTGATTTGGGTAAAGGGCTTTGCAGAGGTGACTAAGTGAAGGATCGTATGGTAGGAAGGTTATCCTGGGTTAGCAGGATGAATCCTAAATGCCATCACAGATGTCCTTATAAGAGGGAGGTTTGCCCGGCCGGCTCAATGGTTGAGCATAGACCTATGAACCAAGAGGTCAGGATTCGATTCCAGGTCAGGGCACATGCCCAGGTTGCGGGCTCGATCCCCAGTGGAGGTTGTACAGGCGGCAGCCAATCAATGATTCTCCTCATCATTGATGTTTCTATCTCTCTCTCCCTCTCCCTTCATCTCTGAAATAAAAATATATATTTAAAAAAAAGAGGGAGGTTTACACACATACAGAGGAGAAGACCAGATCTCAGCAGAGACATTGGAAGATTGGAGTGATGCAGCCACAACACAAGGAACGCTGGCTGCCACCAGAGCTGGAAGAAGCAAGGGACGAATTCTTCTCTAGAGAGTCTGGAAGAAGTGTACCTGCTGACCTGATCGTGGCCCAGTGATACCGATTTTGGGTGATAGATTCTAGAATTACAAGAGAATAAATTTCTGTCATTGTAAGCCCCCCCCCCCTTTGTGGTAATTTGCTACTGTAGCCACAGAATGCACCTGGACAGTTATGAAGAAATTATTAGCTGAAAACATTCATAAACAGAGAAGCATTATACACATATCCTCATTACTATATTCGATTATGGAAAAAAATGTGATGACATTGGTTTCCTCTAAAAATTTAGTGTTAGAGGGTTGATATGGTACCTCTGACTAGGAAGGCCGGTTCCTGCTCTCCCTCTTGCCGTCTCCAAAGGACTGACTTTGTCAGACAAGGAAGAGGAGCATCATTTCTTGAGGTCTCTACAGCACCTGCCTTGACTCTTTCAGCCTCTTAGCTGAGAAGACCAACAAGGAACCCAGATGTTGGAGACCCAGCCCTACAGCTCAGTAGACGTCAAGAAGGGATGGACAGACAGACACATCTGCACAACCCCATGCCCTAGCAATGGATTTGAACCTGTAACTCAGAAGTTACTAGTTTTTTATGTCTCTTACCTGTGCTCTTCCCTGGTGTTGCTGTTTTATTCGTTTACCTACAGGGATTTCAGAATTTGCAGCTCACTCTCTGAACCAGATTAGAGAGCTGTGTTTTTGTTGGTGGCTGATAGTATTCAGATTGCTCGAAGAACATTAGAGAAATTATAACTAAAACAGGAAATTAGAAACAGTTTTAATTCCTCTTGGGATCTCTGAAAACAGCAATTGTGATTCCAGAAAGCAGATACAAATTGCTTGCAAATTCAGTTTGCTAAGTAAATAGGTCTCGTTGTTTAAAGTGGCTAGCCCTGTTTACTGTCTGGTGAAAGAGGCCCTCTGACTAAAAGGCCATATACCACACTTTACAATGGCGTAAACAGTAGCTTCTATGTTATGTATGCTTTATCACAATTTTTAAAAGGTCCGTGTACAGATAATATAGTGCCCAGGATCTGCCAGGTCGAACTCACCATGTTTTTCCCCTCTCCTTAAAATACTGTTTTGCCTTTTTAAAACAATGCACCTCTATTTCACACATTAATAAGATGGCTCTGATTCCTGCATCAGGATAATTTATCTCTTAAGATCTCATAAAATTATTTTGTGCAGTGTGGATGGTGCAAGCTTGTTTAGCTTGATATTAAAAGTGAGCCATCCTAATCGTAATTCATTTCTAAGGTAGGCCCTTCCTTGGGTTGTAACCTGAGTCAGTTAGCAGGACTGGTTCAGTGAAAGAGATTTGGAGCAGTTTCAATGTCTCAAGTCATGTTGCATTCCTGTTTTTCTTTGCCAACCTCAGAAAATGCCCAGGCTCCCATATTCCCACATTTTCTCAATAGGGCCCAGCCTCCTACTGAGCCAGCAGGTCAGATGGGTGCCCTCCGGGGGTGTGTGTGCATGTACTTTTTGGCATGTGTGTGCTTCTTCTTGCATGGGTGTGGTGTATTTTGGGGGTGAGGGGTGCTTGTTCACGTAGAAGGATTTGAATTCTGCTCCATTCATGCTGGTCCTTCCTGAGCCTGAGTCATCGACTGAAGCTTAAACTTCTGGTCTAGACCAGAATCCAAGACTGATGTAAGAACGTCAACAAGAGGCTGCCTGTCTGCATTGAACAGGCCTACAAGGGGGATTTTTTAAAACCCTTGTGTGTGGTAAAAAAAATTCCAAAATTTTCCTCTCTTCCGTCTAGAACTGGGGAGGGCTGTTGAATCCTATATATATTTTGTGTGTGTGTGTGTGCGCGCGCACTTGCCAGCAAGTGCTAAGGAAGACTTGGTACTAGAACAGTGATGGCGAACCTATGACACGCGTGTCAGAGGTGACACGCGAACTCATTTTTTTTGGTTGATTTTTCTTTGTTAAATGGCATTTAAATATATCAAATAAATATCAAAAATATAAATCTTTGTTTTACTATGGTTGCAAATATCAAAAAATTTCTATATGTGACACGGCACCAGAGTTAAGTTAGGGTTTTTCAAAATGCTGACACGCCGAGCTCAAAAGGTTCGCCATCACTGCACTAGAAGCTCCTTGGGTGGGGTTAAGAAGACTGCCAGGGAGGATGAGCAGCCAGGAAGACCTCGCTGGAGCTTGCACCTCTGAAGGGAGCGTTAATCCCATCTCTTCCAGTGCTCAATCCCAGGCAGGTTCCCTTCCAGCAACCCTGAGCCATGTTTCTCAGCCTCCGCCCAAACACTTGCGGCAGTGAGAGCTCCTACCCAGCGTAGTCTGTTGTTGAACAGCTCTCACTTTTATAATGTTGTAAATATTAAGCAAAATCTTCATTTTGGGGTGCATTTCAGCACCTGGTTCCCAGCTGTGTCCTCTGTGGGACATCCATTGTGTTGTGTAGTCTTGTACCCCATGTATGCACCCCCACTCTTTACATTCAGAGCATCATGACTGCTGGGGGGGATTTGACCGGGACGCTGTATTTCCCTGGTTTACTTACCAAATTATCAAACAAAGCATTAGGAATGGCTGCTATTGCAATGAGTGCTTGCAGAGTGTCAGGCACCAGGCTCAGTGTCTTCTGTCTGTTATCTCATTTAAACCTCCCAATAGCCCTATTGGAAATTGCATTATCTTTACTTAGGGAAAACCAAAGCTAAGGGAGGTTAAGTAATTTGCTCAAGATCATCTAGCTAGTAAGTTTATGGACCTGGGATTTGAAGTCAGGGGTGCCCATGCCCGTTTATAACTATAGACTCAGACAAAGCAAAAAAAGAAGTCATAGAATCAAACAGAAGAAATAAAGCAGCTGATTGTTTTTTGCCTCCTCCAGGGATAGCCATTGGAAATCACCCTGCTGCTCAGAAATGCCTTTTATAGGAACTAGAGGCCTGGCATACAAAATTCATGCACTCAGGGTTGGGGGGGTCCCTTAGCCCGGCCTGTGCCCTCTCGCAGTCTGGGAGCCCTCGGGGGATGTCTGGCTGCAGAAGAGGCAGGAGAGGCTCCTGCCACCGTAGCTGCGCTCGCCAACCGTGAGCCAGCTTCTGGCTGAATGGCGCTCTTCCTGTGGGAGCGCACTGACCACCAGGGGGCATCTCCTGCATTGAGCGTCTGCCCCTTGGTGGTCAGTGCTTGTCATAGCAACTCATTGTTCTGCTGTTTGGTCGATTTGCATATTACCCTTTTATTATATAGGATTTGAAAGGGGATGAAGGAAAAGTGCTCAGAGCTTTACTGGGTTCAGAGGCGAGGCCCAGAGTGCGTGGTGTGTGTGGGGAGGAATGGAAGGGAGTTATGGCAGCCCATGCACCCTCTCAAGTGCCCCTTGGGGCCATGAGCAGAGCCAGGTCACCATTCCCTCGTGCCTGTGTAGGCTCGAGCTGCAGCCCTCTTCCGGAGGAAATTAAATTAAGGTTGTAGTTTTTTCATCTTTGAAAACAAATGTTGGGAAGTAAATTAGGCCATGATGTAGCCCAGTGGATTTTTTTATTTACTTCTATATGGACACATAATCGTATATAGTAAAATGCACTTAGTTCCAGCTCCTATAACAAGATTATCATCAACTGGGTGGCTTAAAATTTCTTTATTACCTCAAGGCTGGGAAGTCCAGGATCAAGGTGCCAATGGATCTGGTGTCTGGTGAAAGCCCGCTTCCTGGTTTGTAGATGGCCTTGTTCTCATTGTATCTCACATCATGGGGATGCGGGGGTGGGGAGGGAAGCTCTGGCGTCTCTCCTTACAAGGGCACTAATCCCATTCATGAAGGCTCCACCCTCATGACTTAATGACCTCCCAAAAGTCCCACACATAGGGGTTAGAATTTCAACATAAGAACTTGGGGAAATACAACCACTGTCCATACTAGTAAATGCACAATCATAAGAGTACATGTAGTTTCATGAGTTTTGACAAATGTATATACATCTGTGTAGTCAACAACCAATGCAACATGTAGGGTATTTCCATCACCTAGAGAGTTCTCTCATGCCCCTTTCTACTCAGTCTTCTTCCCCTACCAGAGGTAAGCCATGTTGGTTTGGTGTTTGCTATATACTCCTCATCCCTAGCCACGGAAGCAGGAGAATACAGAATGAGGCTCTGAGAACAGAGCCAGAACTGGGATACACTCATCGAGGGAGAGGGCCCCTCCTAACGTTTTGTGCTCTAGTGCCTCACTCACCCCACCCTGCACCCAGCTCAGTTAGACTGGGTGGCCTGTTTTACTCACACAGTAAATGGCCCCCATGATTGGCTGAATGAAACCCAACAATTCATATACTTCCAGGATTTGCTGAACATCGACTTTAGTGAACATCATGCGTTAAGTCAGTTATAGTTCCCGCCCTACATAAATGATTTGTGCCCCTTAATACTTAGAAATCCTTAGGAACCACATACAAGCTATCCACCCGCCAGGTTCAGGCAGAGTTTACTGTGACAGCACATCCGAATGGAGTGCGGAGCTGCTCTTTGTCACTTTCCGAGCCTCCCACATGTAGGCGTTAGCTTCCCAAACGAACTGTCATTCAACCTGCTGGATGCGTGGGTGTTCTGCTTCCTCACGAATCCTCGCTGCCAGTGGGTGTCCCAGTTGTGTTCATGTGTCCTTGATAGTAGAGGGCACTATGATCGTGATGCGTAGTTTGTAAAGTTTAGAAGAGTTCATCTCCACTAAAACATACTTAACCCCAAACCTAGACTGAACATAATTAAATCTTCCCTCCATGGCTCCGGAGGGAGTTGAGACCCTTGCAGTCCTCCAAATGCATCATTACAGTTCCCGGTTCATTCATGCAGGACTTCTCATTAGCCAACTACTAGAGAATTTCAGCTAGTAGACTGTCAGGTGTGGTCTCGTATATGCATGGTTTGTGTTCAAGATTTTTATAATTCCAGGCAAGAAAACTACACTCAGACCTAAGCTTTGGAGTGAGGCCTTATCTAAAAAATGGGTATGGCTTATAATAGAATTCAGTTCCAAAGTCCGCCATTGTAACTAGAGACTAGGAACATGGGCTTTGGAATCTGACCTACCTGGGTGCAGATCAGGACTCAGTTACCTGTGAACTGTGTGACCTTGGGCAAGCTACTTACCACCCTGAGCCTCAGTTCCCTTCTGTGAAATGGGACTAAGGATTGGCCATGTCCATATGTTTGTGGTGTGGGTTAAATGAGAATGCACGTGGAAGGCTTCATGGAGCCTGGCGTGAGGTGCTCTGTAAGTGGCAGCATTTCGAAACAAAGTCAGTGACAACTCTGGTAACCACAGGAGAGCAATTGAGGGACCTATATTTTGGTCATATATTCTCAGACAGAGATCTTAAAGAGATTCCCCCTATTCATCAAAGGTGTCGTGGGGGGTTCTGAGGATATGGAGGTGGCCAGTCAGTGGCCGGGGCCCTAAGGCCCCCACCAACACCCAAACAGAGCAGCTCTGCTTTTGCCTGTTTCACATGTTAGTTCCTATGGCATCTTTCCTTTGGATGGCTACTCAGAAAGTTAGGAAAGCCCTGGTTTGGTCCAGCCCCTCATTTCATAGATGCGGAAACTGATTTTCCCAGGCACTCAGCAGAGGTCTCCTGACGCCCAGGCCTGTTCCTTCCCAAGACCCCACCCTGTCATAGACGGAGACAACTAAAGTAGAAGAAAGAAGCCAGTGTTAGCCTCCCATTGTGTTTTCACAGGGTTCTTCCAGCCAGCTTCTAGTACCAAAAATGTCTCTAGAAAAAGAAAGTAGTCATTTTTACCCCTACCCCATAGCTTGGTTTGTAAAACTCCTGGTGTGTGTGTGTGTGGACAGTTGGGGTAGCAGGAGTCTTTGTAAAAAAGATACTCGTCTGGAAGTTCTTTCTCCTCTTTCCCTGGGGAATCCCTGCTCGATCTAGTGGCCTTTGCTCCATCCTGTGGCCACTGACCACACCTCTCTCCATGGCCAGCATCTTGCAAACATATTCCCCGGGGCGCCCCAGTGAGAGCACCGGGTGACGTCCTTTCTGTCAGCGATACATCTCCCACCTGGATAGGACGCCGGCATCCATTCCGTGCTCAGCTGCTCACCTTGCACATCCTCTCTTTTCCAGCCTCTCAACATCGCCTACAGCCACATCTACAGCTCCTACAGGAACTTCGTGGGGCCCCCTCACTTCAAGACCATCTGCAGACTCCTGGGCTACCAGGGCATCGCCGTGGTCATGGAGGAGCTGCTGAAGATCGTCAAGAGCTTGGTAAGGACGGGCCACACGAGGCCTGGATGTGCCCCAGCGGGGTGGATAGGAACAAGATCTGCTGTCACCTTTTACCCGGATCTGAAATCAAGACACTTCAGCTGTGTCTGTAGATAGAGACCTTTCCCCTTACCCCTTGGTTCCTCTTACCTGTTGCTCTGTTACATTTCTGTGGTCCTTCTGACTTGTGCCTATGCCTCTCATTGTCTGACCCTGAGCTTACTCCCTGTGCTTCATGACTGAACTCAGCAATCCTGATGTTGACCTTCAGGGTCTAGTAATGATTGTTCGTAGTCCCCTCCTGTGCCATATTGTCTAATTTCTGCATGGTATACCTATGGCACGGATGCTACCATTTTCGCCTCCCATGCCCCTAGCAGACATCTCTAATCAGTCACCGTGCTTCTTCCCCTTGGGATTTCTTGCTAAATTCTACTACCAATACTGCACTGGCCTCAAGCCAATCCCTTTATCACCATTCTGTCTCTGCCCCATGTATGGTCATCTGAACCTTCATTTAATTCCCCGGAACACTGTTAAAGCAAGGGTGAAACAAGATTTTCCCGAAAATTTGAACTGATGAAAGAGAAATAAGAAAGTAATCTATAACCATGTTGGGCATGGCAAGCAGGATTCACTGGCTAACTCCAGTTCTCTGGTAGCAGCTTTGTGGAGCCATGGATTATGAACTGTGACGCTCAATCCAGAAAATGTGAATTGATTAAAGAAGTCTGCCTTGAACACGAGGGATAAATGTGCTATGGGTTTTCCCTGCTTGAAGAAGAGACTGTCCAGTCTCCACAGTTCCCTGGCCCCATTTCATTTCAGCTGTTAGTCTGGGTCCCATGTAAGCCCCCTACTCCAGGAAGGACAGCATGCTTAGAAACTGCCCTCCTTAAAGTCTATAAGCCCAAGGGGCTAATGAGAAAGCTCCCTCTTCTGTCTTATAAAGGCCCATTTTCCCTTAGAAAGGGCACCGGGGATACTGCCCATCGTTAGGGGAGAACCTGCCCTGTCTTATCAGGGAACAGAGCCTATTGTCTCAGCCAGCTCAGGCTGCTGTAACAAACATACCACAGACTGGGTGGCTTAAACAGCATGCTTATTTCTCACAGTTCTAGCGGCTGGAGGTCCAAGATCAGGGCAATCATGGTCAGGTTCTGGTGAGAGCCTTTCTCCTAGTTCACTGCCTTCTGGCTGCATCCTCTCATGACAGAGAGACATCATCTCTCTCCTGTCTCTTCTTATAAGGGCACTAATCCCATTGTGAGGGCCCCACCCTCATAATTAATTACCTCTGGAAGGCCTCATCTCCAAATACCATCACATTGGGAATTAGGGACACATTCAGCATCGCACTTACCCACAGGTTTCAGCAGAACCCCCGTACACCCAGCGTTCAGCCTAGAGATGCACCTGAGCAGCATCGGCGGATTATTTCATTTTGTGCTCTTGTTTTCTCAGCTCCAGGGGACCATTCTCCAGTATGTGAAAACACTGATCGAAGTGATGCCCAAGATATGCCGCTTGCCCCGGCATGAGTATGGCTCCCCAGGTGGGTGATGGGGAACCGGGGCAGGAGTGGTGAGAGGAAAATAATGCAAACCCCTCCCGTGGTGGGAAGGGACTGCGGCCACCTGCCTTGGAGGGTCTGCTTCTCTAAAATGCCACACGCTGGCAGAGCTCTGGGTTTGCATCCTTCCTCTGCCACTAGCTAGAAGCTAGCCTCCAACCATTTTTTATCCCTCTGAGGGTAGTATTCTTCCATCAGCGAAGGCAAACGATGGCGGCTGGGCCTCCCTCACAGGCCTGCTGGGAAGCTGCACGAGGATGCAAACGGGAGAGCAAGGTTTACTCATAAAGGTCTTCATTAGCTTAGCATCTCTGGGATTCCATCCTCCATTGGCCCCAGGTGGCATTTCTAAAGTGAGTCCGGAAACAGGAGTTTTTGCCATTTGACATCTGGGCAGAGAAGTGATTCTTCCCTCATAGTCAGTGGAGTAGAGACTGAATTGGGGGCTCGGGGCATCCAGAAAGATGGTCTGCTGGGTCAGTGTGATTTAGAACAGGAAAGGGCTGGGACTGAAAACGCTGGTGTTCAGTCTCAGCTGCCCCATGTACTAAGCTGTGTGACTGTGGGCATGCCACTTACCCTCTCTGAGCCTCATCTGAAAACGAGAGTAATACTGCTGATTCATAGTGTTGTTATGAGTATCAAATGAGGGATTGCAGATAAAGTCCTTAGCACAGCATCTAACACTGCTAAATAAATATTAATGCCTGTCATTATTAAGAATTCGGGTAAGTTTTTGGAGGGACTAGGAAAGACCCAGGGCTGCTCACTGTGCACGCGCGCGCGCGCGCGCGCGCGTGTGTGTGTGTGTGTGTGTGTGTTTTGTTCCATAAAAGATTGGAACCCGCCTCCTGGTCTTCCTCTAGTACTGAGCCTGAAGGAAGCCTTACCCCAGGGCCCACAGGTTTGGCTTTTGGCTGTCCAAGTCAGGTCTGGGGCTGCTGCTCAGTTGACAGGTCCCATGAACCCAGCTGAGCTGTGTTACTTCCCCGCTGACGGCCTCTCTGTACCCCCAGGGATCCTGGAGTTCTTCCACCACCAGCTGAAGGACATCATTGAGTACGCAGAGCTCAAAACAGACGTGTTCCAGAGCCTGAGGGAAGTGGGCAACGCCATCCTGTTCTGCCTGCTTATAGAGCAAGCCCTGGTGAGTCCTGAGCCCAGAGGGGAGCGTCCCAGGCTGGGAGGAACCCGCCCCCCGTCAGACTCCTGAGGCCCCACTGCACCTGACCAGGGCCTGCAGCAAGATCCTCGCTCTTCCGGTGGGGCCCGCACCCCTCCTTTCCGTGTCAGACAGCTCGACCACCCGAGTGCTAGAGAAGAACGAGGGTCCCACCCTGCCCACCTTCACCAGCGGCCGGACCTTGGCCATCTGGGAGTCTTAATTTTCCCGTCACTCATTAAACAAATAATGACTCCTTGGCTGCCGTAGGACAGGCGCTGCCCTCCTGGACATAGCAGTAGCCAGTCCCTGCCTCGTGTCCTGGACAGTCACGAGGAGACCCATACTGAGCAGTATTTACCCAGAAGTGATGTGGTCACGGTCACAGTCAGTGCCATGAGGAACGAGTGCAGGGTTTAATGGGGACATAGAACCGAGAGCCTGCTGTGGTGCTGAGGGTGAGTGAGTGAGGGTGTTGATAGCCTGCACCTGGCCAGGTGCAGGTCTGGATGGAAGATAAATGGCCAGGAACAAGGGAGACAGATTATTACTATTTTTATTCTGGAGAGGGAGGCGGTGGAAGAAGTAATAAGCAGAGTTTGTGAATGCAGGTGGTGCACGTGCTGTGAAGCACTCAACAGGGAACTAGGACACACAGAGAGTGATGGGTGTCGGGAGAGGATGAGACTTGAATGTCTTTAAGAAAAAGCAGCCCATAGTGAACTGGACTGCAGAGGGTAAGGGGACAAGGTCGGGGCTGTGGGGGGAGAAGCAGGTGGCCGCAGTCCCTGGCCATCCCCTTGTGAGATGGAGAGTGAGGGGGTTCGATGGACTTTCTTTAAAGGCCCCTTTGGCTATTCGGAGAAGGACTGGCTGGAAGGTGAGTCAAGGACGAGGCTTTTGCAGTTGTCCATCCCAGGGGTCACCTTGCAGGCAGGCACATGGAGAAGGGAGGGAAAAGGAAGGAATTAGGAAGGAGGGGAACAAAGGTAGAGAGAGATGAAGGAGGCCATGATAGCAAGAGCTCAGAAGAAGAGCCCAGGAAGGTTCTTGCTTCCCGTTGTCTGTAAGCCGGCCCGGTCCACACCTCAGAATCCCATCTTCACAGGAGGGACATGTATACACTGGAAGGTCTGAAATATGCAGGTTTGCTCTTCCTCCATGAGTAATTGCCTCTCTGCTCCCCTTTAGAAGGACTCTCCAGACAGCTAAATGTTCCTCTTTATAGAAACAGGTTTATAACATGGTTCAGTGGGCCTGGGTTGCCATGGCAACCTTAGCCTTCAGCAGTCGTGGGGATGAGATAAGTAGGAAGCACTGCTCTGCTCAAGGCCTCAGAAAGATGAGGAGATGCTGCAGGGGACCTGGGGGGAGAGGAGGGAGGGGGTGGGGGGAGGGCGGGTGCCTGAAGCCTCAGGTCCTGGGTGTCTCCTGAGCATCAATTACACTTCTCCTGACAGACCCCGAGAGGCAGACTATGGACGGGGCTACAAGGAAAGGGGAAATTTTTCTCAGGCATCCCTGCCTTGGTGGTCACTTGCATGTATCACTGGAGACAACAGGACACTCCTCAGAGCTGAGAGAGACCCCAACAGAGTATATGTTCCAACCCTCCCATCCCATTCATAAGTGGGGAAGTGAGGAACCAGAGAGGGGAGCCACTCGCCCAAGGTCGCACAGCACA
The DNA here is from genome assembly GCF_000147115.1 of Myotis lucifugus. Taxonomy (NCBI): domain Eukaryota; kingdom Metazoa; phylum Chordata; class Mammalia; order Chiroptera; family Vespertilionidae; genus Myotis; species Myotis lucifugus. The sequence continues at coordinate 2,279,756 of NW_005871104.1, read as the reverse complement.
TCAGCAGCTGAGGTAGAAAAACAGAGTCATAGGTTTTTAGCACCATTCCCAGTCCTGGGGGATGGGGGCAGGCACATAGCGAAGGTCAGGGCTCCCCAAAGCTGTGCGCTCCGCTTTCTACATAGACAACTGGGGAAATCCCCAAAGCCATGACACTTTCTGAGTTTAGAATGAGGCGTGAGCTTTCTGGAGTTTTTTTACTTTATGAAGCTGGAATTACATACACATTTAAATAACGTATCAATTGTTCTCATTAAACGGGGACTAGGAGCAAAAATAAGGAGGGGGGTGGCAAGGAGGAAGGAGTGCGACTCAGTGGCCATCCAGGGGGCAGGGCTATGTAAACTGTGGAGCATCCATGCTATGGAGGACTCTGAAGTCATGAAAAAGAATAAGGTACTAGCTCGGCTGATTGGCTCAGTGGTTGAGCGTTGGCCTATGAACCAGGAAGTCATGGTTCGATTCCCGGTCAGGGCACATGGCCAGGTTGCAGGCTCAATCCCTACTGTGGGGTGTGCAGGAGGCAGCCAATCAATGATTCTCATCATTGATGTTTCTCTCCCTACCTCTCTGAAATCAATTTAAAAAATTCTTTTTTAAAAAAGAATAAGGTAATAACTACAGTAACTTTGTACATACCAGCAGAAAACATGGTAAAAGTCATAATATTGAGTGGGGAAAAAGCTAGTCTCAGGACAAGACACACATCAGTATGATGCCATACATATAAAATAAACAAAACATTAAAACCCACAAAAGAATACTGCATTAAAAAAAAACTAGGGAAAAAAAGCATAATAATTTAGTCATTTTCTCTATGTATTGGAGGGAACCAGGATTAAAGGTCAATAGGGACTACTTTTATCTGGAGTGTCTGATATTTTACACGGAAAGTATATTCGTGTAGTATTATTGAACCGAAAGTAAATATAAAAAGGTAGAAGTGTATATAATAGTTTAGAAAACCTGGAAAGATACTGAAAAGTACAAAGTGAGAAGTCTTGCCCATTTTTCTTTAGTGTCAGCTGTCTTTTTCTAACAGACTTGCAGTTCTTTCTGGTGTGGGCTCCATATTGGTGTATATTCTGCAAGCACCTTCTCATTCTGTGGCTTGCCTTTTTGTTTTTAACAGTTTTTTGGTATCTCATTACTTTTTAGGTAGAGAGAATATAAATTGAAAAGTGATTACTTAGACAAAGGTATATTTTCTTCTTTAACTTGGGTGCTTGTAAATTTTCTTAATATTCAAGGTGCATTATTAGTACAGAACCCCATACACCTATGGAGCGGGGTGCTTATTTTCTTGGTGCTTTTAATTAAGGTCCACTGTACATCCAGTAATATACAGAATATGCAGTATTCTCACTGCATAGATTAATTGAATTGTCCATTTTACTTGGGATGGACATTTGAATGATTTGCAGTTGGATACCGTTATGAAAGGAGCTGTCATGAATATCCTTGTACATTTCTTTTGGTGAGTATACGCTCTCATCTGTATCAGGTAAATACATGGCAGTACAATGGCTGAGTCCATGTGTGGACACATGTTTAGCTTCAGTAGAGGACTGTCAAGCAGTTTTACAAAATGGTTGTACCCATTTATTTTCCCATTCAGCGAGGTATTGGAGTTTTAATTCTTTGCATCCTCAGGAACACTTTGTCTCTTTTCAACATTCATAAGCATTCTGGTAGATGTGTCATGTTATCTCATTATGGTTTTTACTTCCCTGATGACCAATGAGGCTGAGTCTCTTTCCATATGGTATTGCCATTTGGACAGCCTCTTTGTGAAATGCTGTTCAATGTTTTCACCTATTTCTTATTGAGTTGCCTTTTTTTATTGATTTGCGGCTGTTATTTATATATTGTAGGTATATGTATTGCAAATATATTCCTGCAGCTTGTCTTTTGATGAACAGAAGTTCCTAAGGTGTAGTGTATTTTATTTTATTTTATTTTATTTTATTTTTCCTGTATGGCTGGTGCTCTTTGACTTATTTAAAAAGTCTTCCTTACTGTAAAGTCATGAAGTTATCTTCTAAAAGTTTTAGAGTTTAGCCTTTTAAGACGTAACAGGCCTTTAAGTGTGTTATGTATCTGGACTGGATGCTTATGTTTCCTGGGAGGTAGGAATCCAATCGCATTTCTTGCCAAGTTGGCCCAGCACCACTGACTGAAAAGACCTCTCCTCCCCACTCTGCATGGTCGTGCTGCACCTGTCATTTATCCAGCGTCCACAAAGGGTCTGGTTGTGGCAGGCTCTTCCATATTGAGTCTAATCTAAAATGAGTCAGCATTTCTTAAGTAACTGTTTACAAGTCTGTTATGTTTTTCAAGGAAATTCTGCTACGATTGATTAGTATTTCTTCTTTTATCCCGAGAAGTCATAAGGTGGTCATTAAGGAAATATCCCACTGACACCATGTTTTTATTCAAATATTGTGTGGTTTTCCACCCATCAACCCATTGCTTGCTATGCCGACACACACCAGGAGGGGGCCCTGTTCATTCACATGAGGAAGGGAGGCCTCAGTCCACATCTGCCTTTTACTGCCGGGCCTCCCGCGGAGGACTTGAGACTGTTTCCTGCCTTTGACCCTGTTGTTTATTTCTTCTCTCCCCCTCCTAGTTGAGTGGGCCACAGCCACAGTCTGGTGGGCCGTGAGAGCTTTGCTTCTCTTACAGGAGGTGAGGAAACGCTGGGCCCAAACTCACAGAATCGAATGTAGGTCAGATCTGGGGCAACCATCAAGACCATCCAGAGTAGATGTCTCAGCCTCGGCACCCCTGACATTTTGGACAGAGAATCCTTTGTTGTAGAGGCCTGTCCTGTGCACTGTAGGATCGTGGGCAGCATCTCTGGGGTCTACCCAGTAGGTGCCAGTAGCACCCTCCCCAGTGTGACACTGAAAAGGTTTCCAGGCACTGCCTGATATTCCTTTGGAGGACAAAACCTACCCCTACTGAGAACCACCGATCCAGTGCAATCCCCCATTTCACGGAATGGAAACTGAGGCCCTGAGAGGGAGACGCCCTTCCCAGGGTTCAGCTAGAGCGGGAGTGGGGCGAGAACCAGGAGCCTTCCGGCTGGCACGCAGGGACAGAGAAGCGATCCGCCGCACTGTGCAGACTGCTGTGTGGGTTTGGGGTTTTACTTTTTATGTTTGTCTTAATTCCAGCTTCACATCTGGTTCCTTTATCTCCTGCTCCCACTTTATAGTCCCTTTAATTTGGTTTCCTTGTTGCATAACTGAAATAAATTCACTGCTAAGACACCCAGAGGAGCAGAAGGAAGAACACAAAAGCCACATTGCCACGCTGCCAGAGCCATTGCTCACAGTCCGGAGGACGCCTTCCAGACGCTCTCATGTCTCAGTATATAAATTTCCCTCATGTATGTGTTTTTACTCTGTGTAGTCATAAAAGTGATCTTCACCAAGCGGAGACGTGCAGCCCGGAGGGGGAGCCCCTGACCGGGGAGGGGTCTCCTTGAACGGCTGTTTCCAGAGCTCAGTCATTGCTGTGTGCTTGTCCCAGTTCTTGCTGTACCTGCAGACCACAGGCCCTTTCCTTCCATGATAGTTTTATTTCAGTTCGCTTACTTCGTAACTTCAACTTATTTTCAAGGAACACTTTACATCACCTCCATTAAAAACTAATCATCTCTTATCACCCTTAGAAAGCAACCAGAATAATAAATTCAATCAGAATAAGGCAAGGCTGTGTCCTTCCAGCTCGGGCCTCTGCACCAGAAGCCTGCTCCCTCTCTGTGTTAAAAACAGAGCTTAGCACATGTTCAAGAGGTAATTGGGTTGCTCTTAGGAAAGGCTGCAAATGGAGACTTTCTCATTAAAGTTGTCAGAACGATGGACAGGAAACTGGAAAGGCAGTAACCTCCTCACTGTGTGCTCACTGTTATGAAATGCCCTTTCCCTGTACCCTAATTCTCACCCTTTGGGAAATGCCCACCTTGGTAGACATGGACATGCATTGTTGGGGGTAGGGTGGGAAGAGAGTTACTTTCTAGGCCAGTTTCTTGGTTGTAGAGCTTTCCCAGTTGACCACACATGAGTCTGATCCAGAATAATAACTCTTTCCTCTTGACAGTTCGGGGTGGGGGAAGGGGTGGAGGTGAGACATCACAATATGGAGCATTAATGCAGGTGAGGCTCAGATTGGTGGGGAAGACCACACACAGAACCAGATCAGATTAAATGACTGATTTATTTAGCCGGGCTACAGAGAGCTGGCTCCTGAAGGGAGGGGCCCCCGGAGCAGGAGCGCGAGGTCCGCACCTCAGCTTCCCCCGTACCCGCAGCCCCAGATGAGGGGCCGCAAGCTACAGCTGGTATGTTCTGTACCAAGGAGGGTCATGTGGATGTGGGAAGCCTAATTTCTTGCCTGCTCCACAGGCCCTGTATCCTTGGGGCTTAGCATCAGTATTCGGGAAGCACAGACACTGACCATCTATGTGCATCCATATAAGGGAATGTTTAAACCAGACCGCTGGGCTCTCTGGTCAGGCCCCATCCCCTCCCTGCCTTTCTGAGCCAGAAAACCGCAGGGGATTCCTGTGGGGGCTCGACCTCCAGTTTGCCAGCTCATTTCTCCTCACTCACTTGACAAAGATAAAAACATATGACATTCATGTTAGTGTTATGTGTCTTTCTGTGGCCTCAAAACCCAGAGCAAACTGTTATTTAAGAAAATATTGTTCCGAGATTGCTCTGATGACTACCTTTAGGAAATCTGCTAAAATGGTGCGGTGTTTTTGGAGAGGCTATTGTTCTACATGAGCCCGGCATGCCTGGGATCACAGTGACCCCGTTTTTTAAAATATGCGTTTTGAATTTTCATGGTATCCTTCAGCCGAGAGAAAGCAGTCCCCCGTTAACCTCGTGGGCTACATTGGGAACATGAGGTTTTTGTGGTATTTGATGGTCTATCAGTTTTAAATTAACTGAAACAGAAAAGGACATTTCTAAGGCTGAAAGCAGTGCCAAAATAAAACACTCATCCCTTGAAGAATTTTGATGTGGGTTCCTTACCAATAAAATATTTTTTGCATTCTGACCAAAAACCTTTTGGCTTTGACTTGCACTGTTGGCAAAGAGCAATTTTACATTCGAGCTTGATCCTCATTAATCATCTAATGATCACCTCTCTCGTAACATAACACATTAGTGTTGTCCTAGGCAACAGGGATAGTAAGCATCACTGTGGCGCCTGGTAGGTGCAGAAACTTCAGGAAACTTATTGTGGTTGGATCCCTGTTAAAAAAAAAAACTATAGAAGAAATTTTTTAAGAACTGAGCAAATTTTGGTATTGACTGCATATTATATGACATTAAGAATTTTTAAATTTGTTTATTGATTGATTAACTTAGGGGGGGGGGCGGGTGGGACGTTGCTTCTTGTTTATGCCCTGGCCGGGAAAACAGGCAACCTTGGTGTATCGGACGATGCTTTAACCAACTGAGATACCTGGCCAGGGCTAAGGATTTTTTTTAGCGTTGTGATCATAGTACTGAGGATGTCCTTGATTTTAGGAGTTGCGTGCTGAAGTATTTAACGCCGAGTAATGCAATAGCTTTAACTTATGTTCAAATGATTCAGTAAAACATATAGTCAAAGCAGATGTAGCAAAATGTTCGCAGTGATGCTGCATCAAGGGTATAAGGATGTTCATTGTTCTTTCAAGTATTTTGTTTCTTTAACATTTTTCATAACACAAACTTGAGGGAGAAAAAGGTAAGGTTGGTTTTAGGAAAGATGATTGTCCTGTAGGCCCGTGGCCACTTACAGATCAAGCCAGACAGTCCTGGGAGGTCTCAGCTCCCCCTTTCACCCATTTCTTCACTTAATAAGAAGCACTACTGTCTTTACTTATATCCTAACTAGAGGCCTGGTGCACGAAATTTGTGCACCGCGGCGGGTTCCCCTCAGCCCAGCCTGCACACTCTCCAATCCGGGACCCCTCAGGGGATGTCCAACTGCCTAAACTGACAACCCCTGACTGCCAGTTTAGGCAGTCGGACATCCCTCTCACAATCCGGTACCGCTGGCTCCTAACTGCTCACCTGCCTGCCTGCCTGATCACCCCTCACTGCCCCCCCTGCCAGCCTGGTTGCCCCCAACTGCCCCCCTCCCCCGCCAGCCTGGTCGCTTCACGCTGCCTGCTGTCAGTAGTTTGGTCATCCCTCACTAACCCCCCTGCCGGCCTGGTCGCCCCACGCAGCATGCTGTTTGGTTGTTACTGTTACTGTGATGGCATCCCAGACAATTTACATATTCCTCTATTATTAGTATAGATAAATACGCAGTGCCTCCCAATTAAAGAAATGGTATCTCTAAGTCTAAAGACCATCACACAGAAGAAGACCAAAAAGGCATCAAGAACCAAAGGAGAAGGCAAGGGTATCGAGCCCACAACCTGGGCATGTGCCCTGACCGGGAATCAAACCCTGACCTCCTGGTTCATAGGTGGACGCTCAACCACTGAGCCATACTGGCTGGGCTGATCAGTTTTTAAAAAGAAAACTGTAGACTGGAGGGGCTTGGAAGACTCTCAGAAGGTGAAATTTGAATAAGGCTTTGTGGAGTGGTAAGAGTGAGGGGAGAATGTTGGTTTGGAGAAATTTATAGGTATAAATTTATGGGTATAAATTTGACCACATGAGTGGTCCTGTACCTTACCTTGGAATCACACCAGCAGATCTTCCAAAATTTGCTGCCTGCAAAGAAACTACTTACACAAATTCAGGATAGAGGCTCCCTTTGGAGGGTGGAGAACACAGGTATCAGTAACTTCCTATTTCTTTTTTCTGGAAGATGGCTCAAGATTCATTTCATTCTTCAAGCTGCATATACATATTACAGTATGTTCAAGTTTAAAGAATGTTAGTAGCTATGACCAGAAACCCAGCAAATAAAGCAACAAAGGATATAATCCTAATCAGATATGAGTGAGGCTAAAAAGTTTCTCAGGTGGTGAGATTTTAAGTAATTTTCTCCTGTTTCTGTTTTTTATAATTTTATTTTTTTTCATCATATGTATGTAAAATGGGGGGGGGGGCATATTTCAAGTGTCCCAAGGCTTTGGCTGCATGGGCTGCTGTGGAAAAGCAGTGGGTGTGGAAGTGAGGGGGCCCTGGGTCTCAGTGTCCACCCCACTGCTTCTTTATCACTGTGCTTGGGAACATCACCTTCCTGAGAGCCTCCATGTCCTTGCCCATAGGATGGGATGGTAAGAGCTGCCTCCCAGGATGTTCTGGGGTTTAGGGCAGATAGTGGGTACAAAGCACCTGGCACACGGTGCTCAGTAAATACTCATTTCCTCTCATTCCCTGGAGAACAGGTGATTATGTTGTTACAGACTCTTGGTTCTAGGGAAGGACCCTGAGACACTGTTTAATCCAGGGGTCCTCAAACTATGGCCCGCGGGCCACATGCAAATACAAATATTGTATTTGTTCCCGTTTTGTTTTTTTACTTCAAAATAAGATATGTGCAGTGTGCATAGGAATTTGTTCATAGTTTTGTTTTAAACTATAGTCCGGCCCTCCAACGGTCTGAGGGACAGTGAACTGGCCCCCTGTTTAAAAAGTTTGAGGACCCCTGGTATCCAACTTCTTCATTTTGTTCCATTAAATTGTCCTTAATTGCACCTGAAAACAAATTAAAAAATATAGATGAGCTCATGATGCAAAGCATCCTTCTTGGCTCGACTGCACCTCTCCCCACCTGCATCCCACTCGCCAGGCAACCTGTTCTCATCATTCCTGATTCAAGTTCTTCTAGTTATCTCCGTGATGCCTAATAATATGAGGATGACCCCTGTTTCTTCCTTAGCCACTTTAGACAATACTTACAGACTCCCTATTTGGAAAGATGAGATTTTAGCTCATTTATCTCTTTTCACTCTTCCTCTCAATATTTCATTATACTACTTATAATTTCTGTTGTTTTCTCTTGTAACCAGCGATAATATATTTACATTATACCTCTAGTGCAGCAGTAATATTGATTCTACACACTCTCAGTGGACTTCACAGGCCAGTGGCTGGGTGGGTTCCTGGGCAGAGTTGAAGGCCAAGTGTGGATCCTTTCAGACTGAGATTGGACAAGAGGGAGGTCAGCCGTTAGCATTGGCACCCACAGTGGAAGCTTGTTTGGATCCCTGACTCAGGCCTGTGTGTGCTCCACACTGAATTAGACATTAGATAGATAGATGATAGATAGATAGATAGATAGATAGATAGATAGATAGATAGATGATAGATAGATAGAGATATAGATAGATAGATAGATATTATTGATTTCAGAGAGGAAGGGAGAGGGAGAGAGAGAAAGAAACATCAATGATGAGAGAGAATCATCGATTGGCTGCCTCCTGTACGCCCCCCGCTGGGGATCGAGCCCACAACCCGGGCATGTGCCCCTGACTAGAATCGAACCTGGGACCCTTCATTCCGCAGGCTGACGCTCTATCCACTGAGCCAAACCACCTAGGGCTGAACTAGACATTTTTATCATCGCTATGGCCTCAGCAAACAAATGCCAAACAAATACCTCCCAAGAAGGTGTTGCAGAGTATGCAGCCACCTCACTATGCAAATGGCCATGTAACGCCTCCTCTGGGAGCTCCTTGGCAAATGTTTTCCCACCTTTACCAGGACACCACATCCTTGTGTCTTTCCTCACCTTCATTAACAAATGGCATTGCCAGGTAGAGAACACACAGGAGGCATGCCAGCATGAAGCATCCTTCCCAGGAACCTTTGGAGTCCTGAAGTTTGCAAACTTGGCATGGTGGTGGGGAGGAGAGGGGTAAATGGAACACTCTTGTCTCCCCCAAAGAAATCTGAAGTGGAAGCTCATCATGTAAAATGGATCAGTCAGCAACATTGCCTCTTTTCCCATCTCCCAAATGTCTCCCAAGATCAATTTCACCCACATTAACAAAACACAAAGTGGATAGTTCATACAACGGGCAGCTTTTCTAGTAACAAGACATTTCTAGGAGCAACTAAAATTTTGGAAGCAAACAAGAAAGATAAAAAACTTGGCAGTGGGGTATCTGCTTGGATACTTCAGCAGTTCCTCATTGCCCTTCAAATAAAATCCAGGCTTCATACCATGCCTATGAGGCCACACATGAACTGGTCCCTCCCTACCATCAGGGCCTCAGACTGGACTATGATTCCTGCATCACTTTACTCCAGTTGACTTTCTGCCCCAGGCCCTTTGCACTGGAATGCTCTTACCTCATACCTACATAGCTTGCTCCCTCACTTCATTCCATTCTTTATTTAAATGTGTTTGCCTCAAAAAAGATTTTTACCTAACCACCTTCTCTCAAGTAGTCCCTTCCCCAGTCACTCTAGCTTATTACCCTATTGTGTCTTATCACTATGTGAAATTTCCTGATTTATTTACCTTTGTTTATCTGTTTCTATGAACTAAACTGTAAATGCCATATGAGTGCAAAGATCTAGTCTAACTTGTTCAACATCATATCTGCAAAACCTAGAACAGTGCCTAGTGCTCAATACATATTTGCAAGATGAATGGATATAATAGTATTCTTGTATTTGGAGGATTGTCATATAGATAAATATACTCATTTACATACTCATCTAAGAAACATAAGGGGGAAATATTCATTCACTTAATAAATAATTGAGAAACTATTATGTCCTAGGCTCAAAAATGAATTGGGCTGCCCCCAGAAGTTCTGAGCTATTGATTACTGGAGGTATAGAAGAGTAGCCTGAATGTTATCTTAAAAAAGAAGTTATTAAATCAGTACCTAGGCCTCTATCATAAGGAACTAGAGAAAGAAAAGCAAATTAAACCCAAAGCAAGCAGAAGAAAGAACATAATAAAGATAAGAACAGGAATCAGTAACATTGAAAGCAAAAACTATAGAGAAATATGAATGAAACTAAAAGCTGGTTCTTTAGGGGGGGAAAAATCAATGAAATTGATAAACCTCTAGCCAGACTGACCGAGAGAAAAAAGAAAAGACACAAATTACCAATACCAGGAATGAAATAGGGAGATTACTATAGATCCCACAGACATCAAAGGTCTACTGCAAGCAACTCTATGTCCACAAATTAAACTTAGATAAAAGGAGCAAGTCCTTGAGACACACAAACCCCCAAACTCACTCAGAAATATCGATAACCTGAATGGTCCTATTACTAAAGAAATGTTATACCTAGTTTTTTAAAAATATTTTTTTATTCAGAGAAGGAGGGAGAGGGAGAGAGAGAGAAAAACATCAGTGATGAGAGAGAATCATTGATTGGCTGCCGCCTGCACACCCTCTACTGGAGATCGAAGCCACAACCAGGGTATATGCCCTGACTTGGAATCAAACCATGACCTCCTGATTCATAGGTCAATGCTCAACCACTGAGCCAACCAGCAGGGCTATACCTCGTTTTTTGTTGTTGTTTTTAAAGCTTTCAGCAAAGAAAACTTCAGATGCAGATGGTTTCACTTGTGAATTGTAACAAACACTTAGGGAAGAAGTAATACTGATTCTACACCCTCTCTCCCAGAAAATACAAAAGGGTAATCTCTTCCCAACTTATCTTATGAGGTCAGCATCATCCTGATTAGTGAGTTGGAGGGTTGGCCCAGCTAGCTCCTTTGAACCCACAGGCCTCACAACCAATGAGACAAACACAGTCTGAGGTCCATTATCTCTGCTTGATCCCGCTGTCACTCATTCGAATTCTTCAGCAAACTCCTTATAAGATTATAATGAAAATGTGCTGCACACTCATCGTGTGCCAGGGACTTTGCTATGAAGTTATGAATTCTCTCAATCAATCCTCACAGCAGCCCATTAAAATGGGTACTATTCACATCTTCATTTTGCAGATAAATAGTCTCAGAGAGACTAATATCCCACAGCTAGCAAGTAAAGTGGCAGGATTTGAATTCAGGTCTGGCTGACTCCAGTGCTCAAATTTTTAGGAATGAAAATTCTTTCTGGTTTAAAGTGATTTTTTAAAAATTTCCCTCCATCTCTGTTTGCAGTCTCAGGAGGAAGTCTGTGATTTGCTCCATGCTGCGCCCTTCCAAAATATCTTGCCGAGAGTCTACATCAAAGGTAAGAAAGCACTAACAGCCACTCAGTAGCCAACTTGATTTTGAACTTTATGCTTACTTAGTCCCAATAAACCAGATCTGCAGTCAGAAAGGGAGATGGTTAAAGCTTTGGGCAGCTATGAAATGGTCACAGAATGGTAGACTTGGATGGTGCTCCAGGCCTGTTTCTTCGTCCTTCTGGAACATCCCTAGCCTCTTGCTGTCTAGCCTGGGTTTGAATCCTTCGAGTGATGGGGAACTCTCATCATCCCACGAGGTAGATGATGCCATTGCTGGACAGAGAGAATAGAATCTTTTTCCTTATAGTGAGTCCTGATCACACTCACCAAAAACAAGGAGAACAGTTCTACAAGCTCCATCCAAGTTTTAGAATGCAAATAGGTCGCCGCATCCTCTGGGAGTGTCCCTTCCCCAGGTCCCCCTGATGTGGCCTGAATCTCACTCTCTGCCTACTGCTCCTTTGACAGAGGGGGAGCGTCTGGAAGTCCGGATGAAACGCCTGGAAGCCAAGTACGCCCCGCTTCACCTGGTCCCTCTGATAGAGCGGCTGGGGACCCCTCAGGTACGATCCTTCACCGAAAGGAGCTTTAGAGGGAGAGCATTTGGTCCAGCCCCTCCTTTTACAGGGAAACTGAGGCCCAGAGAGAGGAAGAGATTGTCTAACCACAAAGCCTGTTAGTGGCAGGGCAGGTCTGGAGTGAGATTTGCTGGCTCTCAAGCTGAGTTCTTCCTTCCACCCCCTGTGTCCTCCATGCTGCCAAGAAAGAAGGAAGCCAGACAAGTACCCATGATGCCCTGTTCGGTTTCGAGAGTTCTGCTCTGTCATCTCTCAGAATTAAAACTCCACACACCCTGTGAGCCAGCAGCCTACGTCTGCACATCTTTGCCAGGGAAACGCTTGCAGAAACCAGGTGTTGACTGCCGTGTTGTTCATTAAAGCAAAAGCTAGAAGCAACCTAAATGTCAGTCAGTGCAGGGTTGACTAAACAAAAAGAGGTGACGTCATCTAAATGCAGAGCGCTCGTAATGTAATCATGAAAAGGAAAATTCGATCCGGGTGCATCCGTGTGGCTAGATCATAAGCACGTGGCTGGATGAATAAAGCAAGTTGTTACACCACAGCTCATACAGTTTGATGCCATTTGTACATTTTTAACCTCCCCCCCACACACACACACACAAAAAACCCATATAAGTAAAACTTTTCCTAGAAAATGATGCACATCTAGGTCAAAATGGTGGCAAGCCCTGAAGAAGATGAGAGACAGAGATGGGGGGATCAAAGACCAGCCTCCTTTGAGATGCTCGAATGGTATCAAAGGTGAATGGGCATGAATTCGGCAACTGATTTTTACAAACCAGTGGCTTTGAATGTGAAGACGACTAAGACAGGAACCCCTGCCTTCAGAGAACTCACAGACTGTGCAGGGGGTCAGGACAGAAGGGAAATGGGGAGAAAGAGAGACAAGAAAACCGTGTGCTGGACCAGGGCAGGATTCAGGAAGAAGAGAGACAGGGCACCAGAGGGAGCCAGGCCAAGATGGTGCGTTTTGGTCGCCAAAGCTCACTGTCAGAGGGTTAGGATTCAGCTCGCTCTTGGGCTTGCATTCCTGTGGTCCTCTGTCCTGTGTGTATCTGAAGACTCACACTCTGGGGTCTTCTCTTGAAAAGCACAGCAAGCATTTGGGGCAAATTGCAGAGCCGATCCGCCCCGGTGTCACCCTGATGCGCCAGACCCTCTGCATGCCACCCACCTCCTCCTGAAAACGTGACTAACCGTTCTGTGGGCAGGCTCTTTGAGTCACCCCTCAGGGAGTTCAGACACTGTGCAGGGCGCACACTTTCTTTCCCGGCCTTCAGGGGCTGAACAGAGGAGACCTCTAACGATTTCCTTTTAGGGAGAAATCCCCCAGGCCGGCAACATAGCAGTGTGCCTGCCCCTCAGCTGGTGTCATCCTACAAGAATCCGGGCCCTCGCACCGGGCTATGGCATGCGTTTCCACTCAGAGCGCTGGATTCCTGCCCTGCTCTGGCCAACACCATTTCCTGGGGACCGATATAAATCGCAATTTGTCAAACGCTGAGTATTGTATAAACAAAAGCCTAGACAGTCTGCAGGAGAGGAAATGCCAGTTTTACAAATCTGCCGGCCCTCAAGAAAGAGTCCAAAACTGCTCATCCTGTGGGCCCAAGAAGAGTTAACTAAATATTAACTTCTGAGCTGGCTGGGGTTTGGGGGGCTCATGTAATACAGGGTGAGGCAAAAGGAGGTTCATAGTTGTTCATATGGAAAATTATACAATAATGAATAAGTAATAATACAAGAATAAACTCTGTGTTTCGCTTCCTCACAACTATACACCTCCTTTGCCTCACCCGTATCTAGGTTGGTGACGGCAGTTCTGCTACATATTCAAGGTCAGGAGGTTTTAACATGATTGCATCACTTGCATTGGTTTCTGGGACACATTGAGGTGACCTGACTTGTTGCCCAGTGCTGTCCTGGAAGGAACACTCCGGCAGAGGATCAAAAGACAGGGGTCCTGGTCCCAGCTTCACCCCTGCATTGTCACATAACATAACGCTAGACAGAATTCATAGTCTTTCTGCAGACTTATAAACCCCCTTGCTAATTTTTTAATCCCCCCACAATTGTCAAGCCTTGAGGATTGATTCAGACTAACTAAATGCACAAGAGATTAATTAGTCATTCAGAACTCTCTGTATGAACTTATGAAGGAGAATATTCCTGACTCAAGATCCTGTATTTATTTATGAACATCTTCACTGTCCTGGGCACTCCCCTTCTGAAGGGAAGAACCAAATGCCAGCCTGGCAGAGAGTTGCCTGTGAGAACGAATCAAGCCTCAGGCCCAGGATTCTGTAAGAGCGATTCCTAGTTCACCGTGGCAACTTGAGTGCTCCCTTCCCTGCTCAGGAGCTGCCTTCTCTGCCCACAGAATCAAGATGAGTCCCCTTGAATCAGGGTTCCCTCTCCTTCCTGTTTGAAACAAATGTTGTGAAACTCTTCTTCCCCAATTCACGGTTTATTTGGAGACTTCTTTCAGCATGTTGTTGTCATGACAACTGCAATCCTGGCCCACAATATCCTAACAGGCTCCCACAGTGGTGTTTCCTGATTTATTTCCCTCCACAGATTAATTGAGAGGTTGTCCTCTTCCTGGGGGCTCCAGGGTGAGAGCTTGCATCAAGAAATCAGGCAGGCCCCTCCCCACCAGGCTCCCTGTACAATGAGCTCTCTGGGGAGACCACCGCCTGGGGAGCCCATCCCACAAGTACCCTGTGGATCTTTTGGTCTTAGAAGCCACCCTCTTTAGCTTTGTGCCTAGATTTGGAGACCATACTCTGACCTTAGATGTTAACATCTCTCGTACTTTGCACATGGCTTTTGAGACCTGTACCGCTATTTTACTCGGCACTCAGACAGTAATGCGTCTTGATGTGCTGGTCTAGCCACCCGATGGCCAGGGATTCAATAAGCAGACGCCAGGTGAGAGCCAGTTTATGTTATTAATAGAGATCATTTACAGTGGTCAGAGGACTTCTAGCTAGAGGAATTCTGGGAATTCAGCGGCAAATTTTCAGAGTAACATATGCTCATTGTAACACATTCAACTGTACAGAAGTATTTAAAGTAAAAAGGGAAACTCATCCACTTCGTCAAGCCCATCTGTTCTCACAACTGATGTTAATCCTTCTAACCTTCTAAAATGTTTTACACACACCCCACACAGAGTTGTGTGTGTGTCTGTGGGCTTGTGTGTTATTGATGTCTTTTCATAGGATTACAGTATATGTCCTTTCCTACAACTTGCTCTATTCACTTAACAATTTAACCCACGGACCTACCAGGATTCAGAGCCTCACTGTATCACTCACTGGCTGCCTCCCCGAACCCCAGTTTCTTCATCTGTAAAATGGGAATAATAATGGCACATACTGCACAGGGTTGGTGTACGGAATAAATGAAATCAATACTTATCAAGTGCTTAGAACAGGGCCTGCTATGTTACACACTCAGTGAGTATGAGCTAGAAGTCAATAGCACCGTAGTAGCAATCATACCGTTAGTAGGATCGTCTGTCTTTTCAGTGTCTACCTAGCATTTCACTCATTACATGGGTGTATCAAAATTATTTAAAACTGTTCCTCTATCCATGGCTCCTGGACTTTACTTACTACCAGACTTCCCTGCTGCTGCGCTCAGGTTTACAAAGTTAATGCCCTGCTATGGGTAAGACGTCAGTTCTGGTGAATGAATTCCAGGTATAACCAGCTCCAGCATTTGGGAATCTCTGAGATGTAGATAGAAGGTTTATATATACGCTTCTGTCCCCAGCAAATTGCAATCGCTCGGGAGGGCGACCTGCTGACCAAGGAGCGGCTGTGCTGCGGCCTGTCCATGTTCGAGGTCATCCTGACCCGCATTCGGAGCTACTGCAGGAGACCCTTTTGGGCAGGGGCCCG
>NW_005871104.1:2250961-2264008 GCF_000147115.1 Myotis lucifugus | reverse complement strand
CCAACGAGTTCACAGCCGAGTGAGTACCCCCTAGGGAAGGCGGGTCACCTCCAATTAGCTGGTCCCCCCAAGAGTCATCAGCTGCCAGAGCCCAGCCAGAATGTGGTGGGCAGGGGCAGGGCTGTCCAATGACTATTTATTGAGCACATACTATGTGCCGGTCGCTGTGTGAGGTGCTGGACCTACACCAGTGCTGAGCAAAATTAGACAGTTCCTGGCCTTGTGGGGGTTAGGGGGTCTATGGAAAGACATAAGGCACATTGAATGAGACAGCAAGGGCAGGAAGGATGACAGATGTGGAAAGGGGGAGAAGTAGGTTATTCAAATTTAACTGATGGACTAGAACTAAGCCTTGGACATCACTGGGATTTATATCTTAGGGGGGAGAAGGGCACGTTCCAGGAAAGGCAACACGTGGCCGGAGGGAGATGAGCGTGTGCATGTGAGCGTGCACATTAGAGACTGTGGACCTCGTATGAGGGCCTTGTCTTTCTAAGACTGGAAGCTGGGCTGATTGAATGGGCAGGAGGGGGAAACCTGCCCAGGTTGGGTTGCGGCTGAGGACAAGAAAGAGCAGAGAGATGACCCCTCGGCCTCCCAGATTGCCCGAATTCCTGTTGAGACTTGGAGCGTGCAGGCTGAGCTGTATCAGACTCAAGAGGACTTGCAGCCCCCCGGCACACACACACCAGCAGCATCTGCTCATGGGCCCCCGTGCCCCGTCCCTGCCCTCCTGTCCTGCACTGGCCAGTTGGTCTCCTGTCTGAAAGGGCTCTTCCCCTCACAGGTATTCCCTGGCTCCTTTATGGGGCCCAAACAGATTCTTCTTTGACTTGTTGGAAATAGCAGCCATATAAATCTCATGGGCTGGTTGGTTTTTTTCCTTGCAAATATTTCTTCTTCAAAGGCGATTTTGCTTATATTAGTGGGATAACAGACTGACACCTCTTTGTGGTTAGAAGAGCTTATAATATAATCACAGTCCCTGGAACAAGCGAATCTATAGCTTCTCTTGTACCCATTTCACAGATTAAGGTATTGTCCCAGAGACCAGCTACTCACTAGCAGTGCTCCTGGTCTAAGACGAGGCCCCTTCCCACCCCTCCCTGCCTCTCACTCCAGCTGCTTCCTCTCCTGCTTCCAGGCAATGTTTTGGTGATGGCTTGAACTGGGCCGGCTGCTCCATCATCGTCCTGCTGGGCCAGCAGCGTCGCTTTGACCTGTTCGACTTCTGCTACCACCTGCTGAAAGTGCAGAGGCAGGACGGGAAGGATGAAATCATTAAGAATGTGGTAAGCAGCTGGGGCCCGGGAGATGAGGCCAGGCCTGACAAGCAGGCTTTTCTCTGAAAAGGAGGGTGAGCTGATTATGGAGCCAACTCCCCGCACTGCAGGGAGGTACAGAGACACTCAGCGGAGGGGATCTCCTCATAGGAAGCCATGAATCATTTGCTCATAACCCGCTGGGATGAATCAGGTCACCCTGCAGGGCAGGGCCGGGCTGGGCTCCAGACCTGAAATACACCTTCCCTGTGCCAGCCAGGCTCGGCCGATGCCAGTTCCTCGTCTGCACAAACTTTCACTGAACGTGGGAGTTGTGCAGGCGGGGGGTACGCAGTGCTGTTGGGGGAGCCTCCAGGAGGGCTGTCTAAACCAGGCTGAGGAGGGAGGGGGCAGGCAGAGGAGACTTGCCAGGGAGGTGATGCTCAGACCAAGTTCAGGATGATCAGCAGCAAATAGCCAGGCAAATGGGGTCCAGAATGTTCCAAACAGAGGGGCAGCTCCAGCAAAGACACAGACATGAGGATGTGTGGCTGGAACCAAGGGTGGGTATTCAGGACCAGCTGAGGGGAGAGAGGCAGGGGCCACCTCAAAGGGTTGGTTTTGTTTTGTTTTGTTTTTTCGTTATGGGAGAATATATAGAACATAAAGTTTACCATTTTAACCATATTAAGTGGAGAGTTTCACTATTTTTACGTTTCAGTGTATTAAGTACACTCAATATGCTCACATTGTTGTGCAGCCATTATCACTATCCCCAGAACTTATTCATCTCCCTGAAACTCTGCCCATGAAACACTAACTCTTCATCTCCTGCTGCCCCCGCTCCTCCCCTCCCCACCCCCACCGCCCAGCCGCTGGCAACCACCCTTCCACTTTCTGCTTCTGTGAATGTAACTACTGTAGGGAATTCATATGGTGGGATCCTCACTTAGCATTCTGTATTTAAGGTTCAGCAGGTTGTAGCACATTTCAGAATTTCCTTCCTTTTTAAGGCTGAATACACCACATTTTGTTCATCTGTTGATAAACATTTGAATTGCTTCCACCTTTTGGCTGTTGTAGAAAATGCTATTGTGATCATGAGTGTACAAATAACTGTTCAGGTTCCTGCTCTCATTTATTTGGGGTATATACCAAAGGTGGAATTGCTGGGTCATATGGGACTTCTATTTTGAATTTTTGAAGAACCACCATGCTGTTCTCCATAGATCTGCACCCTTTTACATTCCCAGTAAGGCACAAGGGTTCCAATTTCTTCGCATCCTCCCCAGCATTTGTTATTTTCTGGACTTTTTGGGAATAACCATCCTAATGAGTGTGAAGGGGCATCCCATTGTGATTTGACTCTCATTTCCTTAATGATTAGTGATGTGAGCATCTTTTTTTGTGTTCTTATTGGCTATTTGTTTATCTTCTTCCGAGAGTCCATTCTAGTCTTTGTTCACTTTTTACTTGTTTTGTTGTTGTTGTTATTGAATTGTAAGAGTTCTTTATATATTCTGGATAGTAATCCTTTATCAGGTATGTGATTTACAAGTATTTTCTCCCATTCCATGGATTGCCCTCTCACACAGCTGGCAATGTCGTTTGATTCAGACAAGCTGTTTAATGTAGTCCAATTTATTTTTTTCTTTTATTACCTGTGCTTTTGGTGTCACATCCAAGAAATCATTGCCAAATTCAATGTCACGAATTTTTTTCTCTACCTTATCTTCTAAGAGTTTTTAAGTTTTAGTTCTTATGTAGACCTTTGATCCATTTTGAGCTAATTATTTGTATATGGTATAAGGCAAGGATCCAATTTCATTCATTTGCATGTGGATGTCCAGTTTTCCCAGCACCATTTGTTGAAAAGACTACCCGTTCTCCATTGAATGATCTTGGCACCCTTGTCAGAAATCATTTGCCCGTATATGGAAGAATTTATTTCTGGGCTATCCATTCCATTGATCTCTATGTCTGCCTTCATGCCAGTGCCACTCTGCTTTGTAGTAAGTTTTGAAACTCACACGGTGTTTTATGGACAAGTTAACATTTGATTACCAAGCTCTGGGAACCCATAGAAACCTTTAAGCAAGAGAGTGATGGGATCATTGAGGCATCAGGACCCTAGACCCCAACCTCGCTGAATTTTTCCCTTGCTCACCCGTTATTTCTCTATCTCCTCCTCCCACCCCTAACCTGAATGGCCGTGTCCTTTGCAGCCGCTGAAAAAAATGGCAGACAGGATCAGGAAGTACCAGATCTTGAACAATGAGGTTTTTGCCATCCTGAACAAGTACATGAAGTCCGTGGAGACAGACAGTTCCACCGTGGAGCATGTGCGCTGCTTCCAGCCACCCATCCACCAGTCCCTGGCCACCACCTGCTAGGCGGGAGGTCCTGCAAGCCCTCAACCTGGAGGAGACCACGCAGCAGGAGAGAGAACGCCATGGCCAGCCCTGCAATGGTGTCCGACTGGACAGCGGGTGGGATGGACCTGGAAGCCAATAGGAACCTCCCCAAACACATCTACACTCCCAAGCTGGGCCTGTGCATGCTCTCCCCTGACATCTCCATGGTGGTTTTGCCCTCACATAAATGAAAACAACACAAAACCAAAAACCAGGGCAGATGTGCTTTTGTTTTCTCCTTTCTTTCCTCAGCTGTGTTAAGAGCCCTAGTTTCACCCTTTCTCCATCTCACAGCCCCACCCCACATCTGTGGTTGCTTCCCAACACTTCCTCCCAGATGGTGACCTCCTACCCAGTGCCCACGTGTGACCTCAAAGCTGAAGTCTCCGAAATGGAGAAAAGAGTGTGGCCTTGGCCCTAGAAATCAGCCTAACCGGATGGCCATGCCTCCTCTACTGGCTTCTTCACCTCCTCTGGCTCCCTCCCCCAGTTTTTCCAGGTGGCACCTCCTCCTGCTCTGGACACCAGGGATTCTACCGCCAGAGTACTCTGGGCCAGGCGCTGAGAGCCCTGGAGAAAGAGGACAGGGTGTCAGCACCATGGTAAATGGTGTTGGCCCTGACCTTCCGTGGACTCCAAGCCACATCCTCACTCTCCTCTCGGGGCTCTCCTAGAACCCAGACATGCATTCTCAGCTGTATCCCACTGAGCGGAACTAGGTAGGAGGGTGGTCCGGCCCAGTGTGTGGAAGAGGCATTTATGATTCCATAGCCCGAGACAGAAAGCTATTGGAACATTTCATCCGCTTGACGGCGAGATGGTTCCTTTCTTCATTAAGGAAATACTTAATGATCCCTAAGCCGCACAGGGGATGGACACTGGAACAAGTCAGCGAGCAAATTAGGGGCCACTTCTTTGCACAGATTGTCATCAAGAAAATATTAAGGGGTTATTTTAATAGGAGCCAGAAACATATGGGGGGTCAAGGAGGTGAGGAATTCAAATAAAATTTGTCAGTGAGCTTTTACTACCAAGATACACCCACAAAAAGGAGTTGTTTTAGTGACTCAGGACTTCATTGTCCTAGAAATGGATTCTTGAGACATTTTATCTTTTGCTCTCACCTTCCTTAATGTTCCTTAACTTAGGTTTTGAGGGATGGGACGTATCCCACAGGGGCATAACTACTTCAAATTTCCCAGACTGATCCAAAATCCCTAGCAGATCTCCCTCCAGGCATGGGGGGAGTGGGAAGACGGAAGCCTTTGGAAGTGAATGTCTCATTACAGAGCGCACCATCTCCAAAGGGGGCCTGTGCTCCTGGGCTTGTAAGAAAATATAAAGTGAAGTATTTGATATCTCCCACCTCCACCCCCACCCAGGAGGAAAAGAAAAGAGAAAAAAATAGAACAATAATGATCCCCTCCCTCAGGGTGGATGGATAGAAATGGTTACCATTAATCAGGTGGCCCATTTTAACCCCATGGGAATGGGAAGAGCAAGCACGAGTCCAGAGCAAGAGGCTTGTGTGATACACCGATGCTCACCAGGGAGGAGGGAGCTGGGGCTCGCCAAGTGTGGTCCGAAGGCCTCCTACCACGGCCTCCTGAGATTACCACATTTAATGACGATTCCTGGGCTCCGCCTCAAACCCACTAATTTTGCATCCCTGGGAGTAAGATGGAGAGATCTGAGTTCTGTTGCACATGGAAGTCCGAGGACCACTGCTGTAGAAGTGCTCTCCCCTGCTAGCCTTGGCCTTGGAGCTTCCTCTGAGCCACAAAAGTAAATATTTGTAGGGAAGGAGAGTGGTTCAAAGTGGAAGCTGGCAGATCTTGTCTGGAGGTGCCACTTCCTATTCCGATATTTCAGTTTTTCCTCTTGATGACCATAGATGTGTCCCAAATGCAAGAGGGAAAGGTTATACCCCATGGTTGAACGACACAGAACATGCCTTCAAAACCCGCATCAAATCTCTTAAGTTTCAGAGCCTTCTGGACCTTCCATCCTGTCTGGGAACAGTCGCTGTTGCAGTCAGATGACCAGTTCTTAAGTCCTAGAGGTCTTTCCAGATCCTTGACTGTTGCTTTTGTGGAGATTTGGATCATCCATTTGATGAGATTACAATTTCAACCACCCACCCTCCTGGCCCTGCATTCATAAATCTGAATTTGGCCCTCTGGGTAGAATCCCATTATCCTCAGGAGGTTCTCTCCCAGTAAAATGAGGTCTTCACCTTCGGGAGGGACCTCTCATTTCCCCAGCTTGCCAGCAGCATTTATTTATGAGCATTGAAGAGGTTTAAAATTCTTTACGCCTTGATGTTATACCCACCCCCCTTCTGTGGTGTGTGTGTGTGTGTGTGTCTTAAGAATCAAGTAATAAAAAACAAAACATAGGTTTTAAAGTTAAAAACACACATCTGTTTCAGAAACTGTCAAATGTACCATATTTGTATTAAGAGATGTTGGGGATTTTTGTACAATGAATTTACATTTATTTATGGTGACTTCTATCTACCCTTGTGATCAAATAATAATGTTAAATTCTTAAATCATATTTGCTATGCAGCTGAAGATGATATTTTGCTTTGTATCTTGGAGTATCTGTGTTGAGTTGATAAACATTTCCATCTTCATTAAAATTGCTTCCAAACTGATGAAACCAGCATCTTGGTCATGATTCTGGGTCATTTTCCAGTCCTCGTCGCCTTTGGAAGGCCACATTAAAATTGATGACTAAGAAAATAACCCAGCCCGGCCGGTGTGGCTCAGTGGTTGAGCATCGACCTATGAACCAGGAAGTCATGGTTCGATTCCCAGTCAGGGCACATGCCCAGATTGCAGCCTTGATCCCCAGTAGGGGGCATGCAGGAGGCAGCCGATTGATGATTCTCTCTGAATTGATGATTCTCATTGAAGTTTCTTATTTCTCTCTCCCTCTCCCTTCCTCTCTGAAATCAATAAAAATATATTTTTAAAAAAAAACAAACCTGAATGGAGTGGGAGAAGATAGAGCCAGCAGGTCAGTGTGCCCTAAACTAATGGCTTGCTTTGCTTTTTCACTGAGAAAATTACCTCTACAAGTTGACTTGTACAGGGAAAGATATAGGAGATATTTTCTGCCCTTAGGGAACGCATAGTCTCACTGAGTGTAACTGGCACCCTAGACCCCTAGTTTTAAGAAGAAGAATGGGAATTAATATTAATGAGGCCTGATAAGTGTGGGCACTGTGCTAAGTCCCATTCATCATTCCTGTGACCCAGCACAGTCACTTTCTGTGTCATAGCCCACTTTGACAGGCTGCACTGTGTTCATTTCCACACAGTTACTAGGTGAAGACAGAGGGAGAAGACGAGCACCTGTAAGCCAAGGAGATTTTTTTAAAATTCTTTATTGTTGAAGTATTACATATGTCTCATTTTTCCCCCATTAACCTCTCCCCTGCTATTCCCACCCCCAGCACCTGCCCTCACCCCCCCCCCCTACTGTGTCCATTGGTTATGCTTATATGCATGCATACAAGTCCTTTGGTTGCTCTCTTACCCAACCTCCCCCCACCATTACCCCTCCACCAAGGAGATCGTAAGTGTTCTCCTACACCAAAAAAAGAAAAAAGGTAAATGTGGGGTGATGGATGAGTTAATTACCTTGGTTGTAGTGATCATTTCAAAATGTACTAGTATATCGAAACATTACATAGAACACCTTAAATACATACAATTTTTATTTTTCAATTATATCTCAATAAAACTGGGGTAAAGGGAATCTTGACTATAAGAACAGAATAATGTTGCTAAACCAAAAGCAAGAAAAATTAAATGTATAGAATAAATACATATTAATTTATGAATTACAGATGTCTTTATTTTATCCATTCAAACGTGGCTGGCTCAACAACAGAACACCCAGAAATATGCAGTGATAATTAAATGCAGTCATCTTTGGTATTTTGGCCAACTTGTAGTCATACAAAACCCTTGACATCACATAGACTTTATTTGGTGTTATAAATGTATATTTTGTCATCAGGAAGACAGAACGTATTTTCTAACAGTGTAACAGCGTGATTTAGAACTTTTGATTATTTAGAGACATATGGTATGTGGTCCTTTTGCCCCAGACCCTGCAGACGGTGGGAGGGGGCTGGCTCTGATCCTGTGTCAGTTCCCCTAAAGAGGCTAAAGCCCGAGGTGGGAAAGAAACAAAGACGCATTTGGGTGAAGAGGAGATTAACCCGCCCCCAAAGCCAGTCCCCCCTTCCCCATCTGGTTTGATTTACTCTGATTTCCTCCGTCTGCGCCCCCTTCTCAGCCTGTTCCCAGCCATCCCCAGATGCTGCACCGTCTGGCTGGCCCAGAGCTTCCGGCAGAATGGGGAAGGCGCAGGGTTTCCCTGGGAAAATATGCCGTGAGATGCTATCGGAGCTAAAAATATGTGGCCCCTAAGCTCCACCCTCATTAGTCAGAATAAAACCCAGGGATTTCTGCCTTCTGGAGTTTCAGACCAACCGGAAAAGGGGAAATCAGCGAACCCCTGGTTGGGGCTTAAACACTTTCTGGCAAGGAGCCCAGGCTTGAGCTGGAGAAAGCTCCCTGGACCCTGGTGGTTACAGTGGGCAAGGGGCTGACTCTTGCCGGACAGCCTGGGGACAGTCTGGGGTCAGCCCATCCACGGCTACCACATATTCTCATCTAATCCACTTCTCTCATCATCAGTATACCCATTTTACACTTGAGGACCCAAGCATACAGTGCAATATACAGATCTTGTATCATAGAAATCTATACCTGAAACCTATCTGATCCTATTAACCAATGCCACCACAATAAATTTAATTTAAAAGAAAAAGAAAACAATACAGATTGAACAACCACACCACTTGCCTTTTTCAGCTCATCCTGAGGTCCCAGGGTCTCCGTTGCTCACACAGACACTCACCCCCTACCCCTGCCTTCAGGGAATGCTCCCCCACCCCACACCCCCTCCCCATCTTCACAGAATGAGCCTTCCATCGCCCTTCAGGTCTCACTAAAACACCCCTCCTCCTGAAGCCTAGGTCGCAGTTGCTCCATTAAATACTCTCCACTCATTCTGTACTTGACCTTCTTGCTGCTGTTTATCAAAATTATAATTCAAGGTTGTGTGGCCAGTTACTGGACACAGGCAGTGGATATAGGGATTGCCTCTGTCTTGCTCGCCATCATAGCGCCTGTGACTGTCACAGGGTATGACATGTCAGAAGTGTTCCATCTATGTCTGCTGAATGAACCCATCCCCCTGCCCCCTCCAAAAAGCTTGTAATGGTGTTAACAGGTTAGCCTGCCTTAAATCAGCAGCCATCATAAGAGAGAGGAGAACAAAGGCCTAGTTGTCTGGTGTCGACTATAAGCACGAGGGTTGTACTATACTGGGTGGTAGGGAGGACTGGAGGTGGGATTGTGCAGAAGGGACAGGGACAAATACAAGAAAGAAAGAGGAAGGGATGGGCATGAGGTTTGGGGAACAGCGTGGAGGCAGAGCCTGCTGGGAGCAGTTCCTGGTGGTGGTCATTTTCTCTCTCTTGGGACCTTCCTCAGCCAAGAACGGGGGCAAAAGCTAGTAACTGGGTAAAAGCTGGTTGTTGAAAACCCAGCTCTGCCAGGAACTAGCAAGTTCTCAATCTCTCTGAACATCGGGATCCGTATTGATAAGAAGAGTTAACAGTGGTTTCACCTATTTCTCAGGTTTCTGCAAGGGTCTAATGATAGCATGCACGGACCACCTTAGCACGGCACCTGGCACACTGTTGGTGCTCAGCAGCCGGGACTGGGTCAGGAAAGAGGGCTCCGCCAGCCACAGCCACCGGGTTTTCCTCTGCAGTCACGTGCCCCTTCCTTCTCTCCAACCTGGGTTTCCACTCAGGGCTCCCCATGGAGATCTCACTCACCCCCACTCCCCATTCAGTCCACAGCTATTTTCCAACAGATTCAAGAACCGAAAAAGCCTGAAGAAGAAGGAACCAGTGGAAGGGACTGTCAAGAACCCAGGCAGCCAGGAGGTCAGAGGGGAGAGGGCAGGGCCTAGGGAAGGCCAATGGTTGGTTAAGAAAACTGGCCAGGCCCAGGAATGCTTCCCCAGCCCTCCTCCTCCCTGCGGACAGACAGAGAGCCAGCAGACAAAGAGCAAGCCTGCCTAGTGAGTGTGGTACCCAGATGACCTCCAAGGACTCTCCCTGCATGTTAGGTAACATATTCACAGGTTCCAGGGATCAGAATGTGGTTTTGTTTTGTTTTGTTTTGCAGCGTGGGGGCTAATATTCAGCCTACCACAGCCCTTTGGGAGGAATCAACATTTTAAATAATGATACCCTTTGATCCAGCAATTTCACTTCCAGGATCCCTCCCACACGTATAACTCTACACATGCATTAAGGTGTATGTTCAGGAATGTCTCTTACAGCAGAGTTTATAATACTGAAGCCTGAGGTAATCAGTAGAAATGTGGTTAAGTAATTTGTGGAATGTTCATACGCTAGAATATTCTAAAAAGTGCAGTGTTCTAAGTATAATGAAGTACATGTATACGTCCTAATATGAAAAAGTCTGCAAGAAGCACTGTAAAGTGAAAAGAGAAGAATGAAATACAATCTGTATAATGTGATCCCATTTTTTAAAAGAATATGCACCTTTTTGGCTATGTGTGAGTGTGTGTGATTTCTGGATGGCTGCCAAACAATGTGTTAGTGGTGGTGACTGCCTCTTGGTGGCAGCCAGGGGATTTTTATCCTTCATTATATGCTCTTCTGAACAGCAATGTATTTATTTATTCATTCATTTTTGCTGAAAGTATGTATGACTTTTATAATTCAAAAACCATATGTTCCAGCTGAAATTCAGCACTTTGACCAATAATCCGAGGTCATCTTTAGGAAGCTAGGATCAGGATGCAGGAGGACCAGTCTCCTCTTCCTGTAACTTCAGTCCCCATCCCTCTCCTGCTCCCCAGGCCCCTCCGGCTGAAGGAGCTAAGGAACGAGTGGTTAGTGTGCAAATGTGGAGGTTCACACAGACCTGGGCTTGCATCCAAGTGCTACCACCAAGACCAGCTTTGTGGTCTTGGGCAAGACTCTTAACCTCAGCAAAACCTCAGTGTGAACTGGTGATAATACCACTTAGTACGTAGGGTTGATGTGAGGACTGAAGTTAGATATGTTGAGTCTAGCACAAGGCTTCACACTCAATGACTTGCAGGTGTTCTTCTGAATAAGACCAACTCAGAGAAGGCGATGAGATCCAGAGGAGGAACTTCGGTCTAGTTCGGTGCACACATCTTGAGTGTCGTGGTGCCTCCTGTCATCAGCATCGTTGTGAGGATTAACATGGTACCATTGGGCTTCCAAGGCCCCCGGTGGTGAGAGAGACAGTAAGTATAACCATCTTGAGTGTGTGGCCTGGTGGCACCATTGAGGGCAATGATCTCTATCTTGGTTAGGAGGGGGTGTTATGAAGGCCTCAAAAACACCAACATTTCCTTGGGTCCTGGAGATACTCCATGTTCTTCTCAGGACGGCAGCTACAAGGGTGCCTACATATGTAACAATACAGTGATTTCACACATCATTTTAACATCTGTGCACTATTCTTTATGAAGTGCTGCCCCAATAAAAACGTACACTCAGGAACTTAGGATTTCTTTTTCCTTTGGCCAAAAGCCAAGGGTTCCCCTAACCTGGTTCCCTTGAAAGTCAGTGCCAAGCGGTATGTGTAGGTAGGTGTGTGCATCTTTCTGGGGCAAGCTTTACCGATTTTTGTCAGATGCTTAAAGGGATGTGGGACCCCTCGCAAGTTAAAAAGGCCCAGCGAGGCCCTTCTCTGCACTGAGGACTACTCCCTCCTGGTTCTGCTGGCTTTGACTGAAGGTCAGACCACTCTGGGCAGACCAGGCTTTCTGGGAATGCAGAATGTGAGATGAAGAGGTACAAACATATTTATTGGGCCAGTCGCCAAACAAGCAACGACATTTTTCTGTGGGAAGCAAAATGCAGATCATTATCACTAGTTGCTCTTCGGCTCAACTTTAAAAAAAGGGTGTAGCTTCCCATTGGCCCAGGGCCTTGGTCTGCAGCCAATCCCGAGGCGCGCCTCTGCCCGGCTCCCCCCTGCCTGAGGTCCACGTGGAGAAGCAGCTTTGTCCCCTGCCCCACCTGAAAAACCGGGAAGAAACCTTAACCCACGTTCTGGATTCCTTTGAGGTCCCTCACGCAGGCCCGGCTCGCAAACCAGAATTTCCAGTGTGACTGTTGGCAGAAAGTTAACGAGCCGCCCAGGAGAGCTGGGCACCGGCTGCAGTGGATTTGCCCAAGCAGGCAGAGCCAGGTGCCCGGTCCCCGGTCTCTCTCCTTGGAACGAGGCAGATGGCAGGGCTGCACCTGGGAGGAGGGTCCTAGCACACAGAGAGGGTAAGCAACTGGCCTAGGGCCACACAGCTGCAAAGTGACTGAGTTGGGATGCACAGCCAGGCTGCCTGGTTCAGGGCCCATTCCTTTATGCAAAGCTTTTGTTCAGCACAGAGCCTGCCATACATCCCCAAGCACTCAGTACAGGCAAGTGACAGGCAGACTTGGAGGATGGGGTTTAGGTTTCCCGATTCCCACCCCATGGGGCTCTCACTCCCATGCTGGCACGGCACTCAGGAGTGTGTGGGAATTTCCCCCTGAGACTCAGATCGGGTCGCCCCCACAGGACTGTTCAGACCCACTTGGCAACAGTGTGCCCGTGTCCCGGGACCCTGACAAATGGGCCTGGAGAACTGGGAAGATCCTGCAAGAGCCTCCATGCGGTGAAGTCCCCCCTCATTCCTCTGAACGCTGAGCCGGCTCTGTGGGAGCATCCCATCGGAGGAATGGGCACTGCAAACGTTGTGTGCTCAGGAGGCACACAGGCCCCCACTGTCCACCTGGGATCTTCCAGGTCTTGGTGCGAGTGGGGGATGTCTCGGCACTGCTGCGGGGGAGGGGGAGCGGGCAACAGGGACAGGACATGAAGGCTGAGGGGACAAGGTTCAGGCTCCTGCCCTGAATCTATGAAAGAAGCTCCCTTTAAGGAGATTCATATGTTGTCCCACCATGTAACTTTCTGCTTGGAATAAAGATTTTGCTGCCTACCCCCATCTCTCTCTCTCTCTCTCTCTCTCTCTCTCTCTCACACACACACACACACTCTCTCTCACACACACACACACACCTTTAAAAACCACTGATCTGGTGCTTCATTTCATTGCATATATTGGGGAAACTGAGACCCAAAAGGGGAAGATCTGCCTCAGGTCCCAGTGTGTTAGTGGCAGAATGGGGAGTAGAACTCACATCCCCTGACTTAAAAAAAAAAAAA
>NW_005871104.1:2236749-2250861 GCF_000147115.1 Myotis lucifugus | reverse complement strand
ATATATTTCATTGATTTCAGAGAGGAAGGGAGAGAGAAAGAGAGCTAGAAACATCAGTGATGAGAGAGAATCATTGATCAGCTGCCTCCTGCATGCTCCACACTGGGGATTGAGCCTGCAACCCAGGCACCTGCCCTTGACTGGAACCGAACCCGGGACCCTTCAGTCCGCAAGCCGACACTCTATCCACTGAGCCAAACCGGCCAGGGCTCCCCTGACTTTTTAATACCAACCTCTTAAACACCAATGTTTAAGATGGATTTATTGCTTTTAAAATCTCAGAGGGAAAACAGAGCCTAAGTTTGTTCTTCATCTTCAAGTTGACTTCCCACTTTAAAATCAGAGTCTTCCCTCTGGCCACAAAGTCCACTGTGCCTCTGTCCTCCCTGGTCCCACATACCAGATGCTACAGGTGCAAGGAGATGCAGGGACAAGTGTCACTACAGTGCCCCGACCCACCACGCTGAGGTTGCTGCCTGAGCAGGGACTCAGGCAAGCGGGAGGCAAGGAACAAGGAAGAGACCACAGTAAGAGCTTTGAGGACCTGCTCGGATCCCAGCGTAGCCACTTTATTATCTGCCTGACCATGAACAAGTCACTAGACCTCCCAGAGCCTCACTGTCGTCGCCTGTAAAACGAGGGTAACTTCCTGTGCCTCGTGAGACTAAGGACCAGAGGTTTATACGTGTAAGCAACCTGCAGCACAGGCATGCAGTAAGTCATCGTTCATCTCTGTCATTCTAACTAGTGCTGGTTTTCGATGAGACCTGAAGTTCCCTTCCATACACCAAGTGCACACCCACTCCAAGGCCGAGCAATGCTGCGCTTCCACATATACTCCCCGCAGTGAGCTCTGCCCTCCGGAGGAATTTGAAACGTCTTCCACCTGTGGGCAGATGCTCCGATGAGGGAATCCCACAAATGCAGTGTGATCGGTCTGCTGGGTTTCATCCTGGCTCCACTGCTTAATTCCAGACAAGTTACTTAACCTATTTCTCATCCCTAAAATGGGAATCACACCCACACCTCACTCCTAGGCTCATTGTGCAGAACGAATGGGATCATGTGTGTGAAATCCTTAGTGCACTGGCTCATCCTTAAAAAGTGGCCAAAAATTAATACCCTTCTTATCTGCCCAGGGTCAGCCCTTTCTGTGCAGAACAAAAGCATAGTTGGAGATAGAAGTGCTGGACTGGCATTCTTAAGTGCCACTGATTAGCAGGGTGTTGTGGGCCTGAACTTGTCCTCTCTGTGCCTCAGTTTCCCCATCTGCAAACCAAAGAGGTTGGATGAGTTGATTAGTTGGATTAGTTAGAACCTTCCAGCTCTAACTCTGAAAGCTGAGGGAAAGTTGTATGTCTGCCCCGTGTGGTTTCTGGATGGGCCCAGTGTTCCCAGCCACCCCATGCCGAGCAGAATCAAGACGAGGTCTGGGAAGAAGGCTCTGGCCTCCTCAACCAGTAATCTGGTTAAGAGAGCTGCTCTGGGAACTCACCAGCCCAGCTTGAAGTTCTGTTCCTACTGCTGGGTGTGACCTGGGGAAAGTCACTTCACCTCCCCGAGCCTCAGTTCCTTCATCTGTAAAATGGGACCTAAAATGGGACCCAGAGTAATGACCACATGAGCCAATGCCTTCAAAGTGTTTAGCACACAGAGGAGAAGTCAGTACTATACTGGTGTGTTCTTTCATCGTTATTGATGCCAATTGGTGTGGATGCCACTGCTGGGCCAGGTGCTTTTCTTAGAGCCAGTCTGAGTGCCCGTGAGTCCATTCCAAACATTATTTCTATTGACAATAAAGCTCTTTATGAGGACAGCGGCCTCCTGGGGACCCACCTGGAGAAGGGTGGCTGGCCTCTGCATGTCAATTGCCCAGATTCCCGTGATGCCAGGTCAGCCTGAAGATGATGACAGCCATGCATCCTTCCCAACCTGAGCAGAAGACCAGCTCTGCGGGGCTGGGAAGGACTGCAAGCTACTTCTTGCTCAGCCCTTTACCTGGGGTAGCAATGCCAGGAGGAGAAGTGACCTATTCGAGTCTCATGGCGTGTTCCTAGACCGAGGACCACAAGGCAGTCTGGTAGCATCAAAAAGAGTGTCTGTGTTGGATTCTTGGCTTCTGTGTTGGATTACTGTGAGGCTGAGTGCCCTCACTGGTCTTCAGTTTCCTCATTTGAGAAATGAGATACTTACTAATAGAGCCTACTTCTCAGGGGTGTTGCAAAGACTACATGAACATATGAGTAACATATAGCCAGCCCTCTGTAAATAACATTCCTATTACTCATGTCTCTACCCTCTATTCCCCCTCCATACCACACTGGAAACACACAGGGCATTGATTTTTGGGTTCCCTTTCAGCTGCAGAGCTGTCTGGGGTAGTAGAGTTGACCTGGAATTCCAGTCTGGAAACCTGACTGAAGCCCTCCTGCCTCTCTGTTGCTCTGGACCAGCGGTTCTCAACCTGTGGGTCGCAACCCCTTTGGGGGTCGAATGACCCTTTCACAGGGGTCGCCTAAGACCATCGGAAAACACATATATAATTACATATTGTTTTTGTGATTAATCACTATGCTTTAATTATGTTCAATTTGCAACAATGAAAATACATCCTGCATATCAGATATTTACATTACGATTCATAACAGTAGCAAAATTACAGTTATGAAGTAGCAACGAAAATAATTTTATGGTTGGGGGTCACCACAACATGAAGAACTGTATTAAAGGGTCGCGGCATTAGGAAGGTTGAGAATCACTGCTCTGGGACCTTCCTCTGGTCACCTTCCCTCTCTGGCCCTCAGCTTCTTCCTCTATAGCAATGCTGTCCAAGAGGAATATAATGTGAGCCACATATATCACTTTAAATTGTTTAGTAGAAGTCAAGAAACTCAATTTTAATAATATAATAATTTTCTTAACCCATGCATCCAAGATATCATTTCAGCAAGTCATTAATACTAAAAAAATTATGAATGAGGTATTTTGTTCTTTTTTTTTTCTTACTAAGCTTGAAATCTGGATGATTTTCAACTTGGGGCAACTTTGGCAATTGTCTAGGATGTTTTTGGTTGTCACAAGGGGAGGGGCAGGGAGTGCAGCTGTGTGTGCTACTGGCATCTAGAGGGCAGAGACCAGGATGCTGCTAACCACCCTCCGTGCATAGAGCAGTACCCCCCGCCCCCCCCCAACAAAGCAGAAACAGTGCCTGCTTTACACGTGCAACCTAGCACAGTGCGGATCAGCCAATAGTCGCATGGAGCTGGTGGCTACCATACTGGACACGACGGCTCTATAATAGAAAACATTTAGTCATGCACTTAGAGAAGCCATGTTTTTAGGAACTGGGGTTTCGGTAAGTTTGTTTTTCTACTCGTCCCAAAATGATCGGCCAAATGAGATGTGGCGGGTTCCCAGTGCCTGGCGGGCTGAGGGCAGAGCCCATCTGTCCCAGGCTGGTTAGACTCTTCCCAAAGCCACCCACCCTCCCTGGGGCACTGAGCCTGGGACAGACAGTGCACCCTGTTGTTCTCTTCTGGGGCGACAACGCTGCAGGCCCTGCTACCTGCCTGACAGGGCTATTGTGGCTCCGGGAGAAAAGGGCTTTGTCGGGAAGCAGTGAGGAGCCTGCAGTTCAATGGGCTCTTTATGCCCGCACTCCCATGATGCACCGGATGGCAGCCCGGCCGAGGCCCCGCCCCCTTCTAGAACAAATAGGTCCCTGGGCCCAGAGTGGGTATGGGGGCCCTCCCGTGGACCCCAGCTCCCTCCAGCTCCGCCCACTGAGCTGAAACCGGAAATTGGCCTAACTCTGAAAGGCCTGTCTCGGAGCACAGGATGAACTCAGGACTGCCCTTCGCTCTGGGTAAGGGGGCCCAGCCCTGCACCCTGAAATGTAGTGGCTCCACCAGTCACAAACACATACAAAAATAAGTGTATTAATAACACGTGGGCGTCTGTATCTCAGAATCTGGGCTGCACAATGCTCTGTAACCGCAACAGGCTCTCCCATGATTTGAAACGGCCAGGCCACGGGGCCCCGCTCCACCTCTCTTGTCCTCTTGTTTTTATTGTTACACAACAGTAACATGGTCTTTCCACCGCCCTATTTTTTAAGTGGTGATTTAGATAATTGACCCCATTGTGTTTTCCCCCATAATACATAAAGTTCTCCGGGGACAGGGACCAGGTATGACTCATTTTGGCCTCCAGTCACTTCACTACCTTCTTTCATTCCTTTACCAAGCGTCTGGCATCATTCACTCCACATGTATACCGACTATTCACTGCGCACCCACTATGCGCCCAGCACTATCAGACCTACGTTGAATGAATGAGCAAGGCAGGGAGGTAGGAAGTCAGGAAGGCAGGCGGGAAGGAAAAACCCAGGGTCCTGGACCCCCTCCCCGGGCCCGAGAGGGCCCCAACTGGCACCAGTGTCCCCTTCCACCCCCACTTCCACCTTGGCCAGAAAACTGCCCTCTCTCCCGCCGTCCTGGGGCCCATCAACGCTGTCACTGCAGAGGGAACTGGGTGCCAGTCCCAGCTTCGGAGGGTGGTGGCGCCCGGGGACCCGCCCCCAGCCGCCTGCGCTGGGCGAGGGGCGGTGACTCCCTCGCGCGGAGCCCGGCAGCCTCCGCCCCCCAGAGGGCGTGCGCCCCTCTGCGGCAGCTCGAGTGCGTGGGGTGGGGGTGGGGGGACCCCGGCCTCAGAGTTGCCCAAGACCCTGGGTGACTCCTCCCCGGGGACCCTCCCCTTCTGGGGCGCGTCATTCTCCCCACCCTGGGTCCCGACCCGGGCGGCTTCTCGCACGCCCGGGACAAGTCCCAGCCACCTGCTCCGGAGCCCCGGCGCCCGGGCGCCATCCGCGCGCGTCGGTGCGTGCGCCCAGGGCCCATGGAGCCGCCCGCCAGCAATGCCAGCTATGCCAGCTGCGAGAACGGTGGGTACAGGGCCAGGAAAGGGGGCGGGGCGGGGTAGGGGGAACCCAGGGGTCTGCGTGCCTTCCATTCCGCCTCCTTTCCTTCACATCCTCTCCTGCCAGGGGGGCCCAAAACCGAGGGGTGCTGTGTGGGGGGTTGGGGTTGGGGAGGGAGGTCAGCACAAGTTGTCTCCCACCCAATTCTCAGACCTAACTTGGGAAGGAGTAGGGGTTCTGGCTGACTTCCCCATCTTGGGAGCTGGGTAGCTGAAGGGACAATGGGAGGAAGGGGCACACACGGGGTAGGGAGGAGGGGGAAGCAGGCATTGATTGCAATAGGTCGACCTAAAGGTGTGGGATCCCAGGTTTCTTTTAATGTGATACTTACTTCAGATTTTAGTACCTATCCATGTCTAGCTGTCTCCCTGGGGCCCTCTAAAGACAGATGAGGGCACCCCCACCCAAACCCACACACACCTTTTAGAAAAAGGTGGGAAAGAACAAGCCAGGAAAGGATAAGGCAAGACCCTTGGCTTTACATTGACTTCTTGCCATTTCACTCCTGACACAACTCTGGAAGACAGGTCGATGTGATTGCCTTACTGTCTGGAGACAGAGATTCCTCGGCTCCGGAAAGTCTGATAACTCAGGGGAATACAGTGGGGAAGTGGAATACAGAACGAGGGCTCTTGGATTCTGAAACCCATACTCACACCACTGTGCTCAACTCGTTCTCGCTGTGTCTGCTTTCTCACCTTTCTAAGCTGTGGGATACCCCTGTTGCTCTAACTTCTCTCTCCGGTGAAACTTTCAAAGCCGGCCTGTTGGGTGTTGGCTGCCTCTGGTTTCCTGACCAACAAGGTAGCTCGTTTTCAGCCTCTCCTTCCCCCGGGGAAGAAGATGTTCCCCAGCCCCAGTGTATTCTGGAAGAGAAGCAGGAATGATGGGCCCAGCACCTGCTTGTCCGATGGCATCCTTCCCAGAACTGGGTTTCCTTTGGCCCTCAGCCCTCCCTTTTTCTTCTTATCCCTATGGGAGAACTTGGCTCAGTGTAGGGTGCTGTGCCCCTGGGGGCGTCAGGCCTCTCCAAAACAGCCAAACCCACAGTGGGGCCTTTGCTTCCACCTGCCGCAGGTGCACCTTCAGGAGGGCAGGGGATGGCATGGTGATGGGCTTGACCTTCCCCTTGGGAGTCGCCTTCCTTGGCCCACGACCTCCCAGGCTCTGGCTCATTTCCTGAGCGCAGGGAACTCCCAGGCTTGACTCTTGAGGAACAGGAGTGAGCAATCAGAACGAGTTTGATTAGGGCCCGAGATGGCTTCTTGTCTCATCTTCTCTCGATTGTGACGCTGATGTCAGAAAGACAGATCGCCCACTGCCAAGGACAGAGGTGTCCCCTGGTGGGTTCCACACCCAGCTGCCACTGGGTGTGTGACACAACTTAGTACTTGCCCTTCTCGGGGCCTCAGTTTCCCCAGCTGAAAGAGGGCTAGATGGGTGCCTTCTAAGGACGGTGCCAGCTCAGCTGGTCCGTGCTTCTGAGCCAAGGAAGAAAGGTCAACATTGCCCTTATTTAGCTCCACCAAGATGCCACTCTGCGGGCTGGGTATTCCAAAGCCAGAGCTGCTTGCCTTTGAATTATTGCAGGGTTGGTCCAAGGAGAAGTGCTTGGCCCAGGCTTACATCCTTGACACAGGATACGGGTCTTTATGACACACAGTTAGAAAAAGACCTTCTCCCACCAGAGGTCACAAATTCAAAAGCCTACAAGGGCTGAGTACGTAAAAAAAGAAAAAAAAAAAATGACCGAAGGAAGCCTGGTATGGACTCCGGGGCATGGCAAAGAGCATGTCCGTTTAGGGGGACAGCAGTGCTCCGCAGCAGCCAATGTGACAGTGGGAAGGTCTGCCCCATAAGGTAACCAAGAGCTGCATTTTCATGAGAAGTCTCCTGATTTTTAAATGTTGGTAACAAATTCATGTTTTAAAATAACCCTCAAGAGGCCAAATGAAACACCACCACCCCCTTGCTCCCTATTTTGAGGGGTGGTGGTGGTTGAGAGCATGGGCTTTGGTGGCAGGTAGGCTTGGGGTCCAATTCTGGTTTCACCAGTTTTCAGCAATGTAGCCTTAGGCAGGTTGCGGAACGTATCAGGGTCCCGATTTCGCCAGCTAAAACCCTGGACATGATCACTGTGCCATTTTCATGATGGGAAGGTCCATGGAAAGCCCAGAGCAGAGGGCCACGTGAGCACTAGCAATGGAGGACCAATGGCTATGCTTTGTACTGTTCCTTGAACTTGGACAGCTTAGCTTTTTGACTAAGGGTCTGCCCCTCAGGCCCAAGTTTGTCCTGTTGTCCTCAGTGTTTGTGCCAGAAGGGCAAGCAGAAGTGGGCTGGCTCTGGGGTGTTGGGGTCCAGCCCCAGCAGGTCCAGGGGTTCCCAAAGGTGTGGATGGAGTCGGCGAAGAATGAAGGACACGGAGGCAGTGTTCAGTTGATCAGCATAGCAAGGTTCTTTTTTTATTCTCCTGTTACATCTATATTTATACCATTTGATCCTATAAGCATGCCTCTATAATCACATCATGGTATGTTTTGGGTCACGTTCTACAGTTCCTTGTTTCTTATCTGACCTTTGCCAAAAATCCTGTCTCTATCTAGTTCTGTTGATTTTAATCTTGTCTAGGTTAATCTCTGTGTTCCATTACAAGGGCTATTCCAAGGTCGCTGCTCTACTGATAAGCTACAAGGAAGTGACTGAAGGAGATTATCCTACCCAGTAAAGGTTATGTCCTCCCAGCCTCGCTGCTTGCCTTCCCTGGGACTGCCCTGTGTCGGTGGATCTCCAGGGGTATAGGCTTTGGTACTTTCCCTGGTGGGCAGACCCCTGGGGATGTGGGCCCAACAAGTCCCAAATTTATTGCCAACAGTCTTAGTCCAAGTTCTTCATAAGTAGTACATGGTATTTCTGTAACACTAGGGGGATTTACTGATTTATTCTCTTCCTTAGTCCTGTTAATCCCTAACCTGGGGAAACAACCTTTCTCAGGGAGGTGGTCCTGGTTAAAACACATAGCGCTAAGAGGGGGAGCAAACATATGCCATATACGCCAGGTCCCTTGAAACATAAGCTGTGCAGATGTTTCTTCCCTGCAGCGACTGTGTCAAGCAGCAAGGGTGGACCGGCTTCCAGCACTGGGGCATGAGGGCGGATTCAAACTCACAGACTCTAGGACTTGGAAAGCAAAATACAATCAGAATCTGAGAGGGACCCTGGTCCCTCTGAGGCCTAAAAATAAGCCACGGCCACTGGCCACAAGCATGGGAGGTCTCAGAAGTAAGGCCTGGGTATGGTCAGTTATAACCAACTGAACGCTCATATTTCATCATCCTCAGGCCTAAAAAGGGCTTTGGGCTCTCTAACCTCACTGCCTTGTGTCACCTGTCAGGGTCTCCATTGTGGCTGGTTAGGGAGATGTAAGCGAGGAGGCCTCTGGGAGGGAGAATCCTGGTGTGATCCTGAGCTGTTGGAGGCCTGGAGGCTGGGAGGGGATTCCTGTGGAGGTGGGAGGTTGGACTCAAGGATAGCTCGGGGACCTTGCCTGTTGTTTGGGCATCAGGATAGCTGAGTGGCTAGGTGCTGGGGTTCGGGAGTCCATCTGTGGTCTTGGGCGAGGTGCCTGACCTCTCAGGGCTTCCAAATCCGTGTCTGTGAAATGGGATTTAAAGACAGCACTTATGTGACAGGTGGTTATAAGAATTTGATGAGTTCATGCAGGCCTGGCGTAAGCTCCAGTGAATGCTAACTGCTGCTTTTAGGTGGGGGGCCTAGTGTGCGGATGGAGTCCTGCCATATTTGAAGCATGGGGTCTGAAACGGTGGTCGATTCTAGTATTTTTAAAGCGTGCCGATGTCCCCCTACATGACTCTCTCCCCCTGGTCTTCCCGCCTAGGTTCCCTGATCACCCTATACTGCTCCTCCCAGCAAGTCCTATGCCAGATCGTCGGTGACCTCAACCCCCAGGCGCCCAGCAATGTCACCTCTATCAGCTGGCATGAGAGATTCACGAAGAACTACAGCTTCTACGTCGGCCTGGGTCTGGCCTTCCTGTCCAGCTTCCTCATCGGCAGCAGCGTCATCCTCAAGAAGAAAGGCCTCCAGCGTCTGGTGGCCTCGGGGGCCACGCGGGCTGGTAGGCTCCTGGTGGGGGAGGGGGGCAGGTAGAGATGAGGTGCTGGGCAGCTGAACCCTCAGACAGCCCTGAGAACCTCACTTCACTGCAGCAGTTTGAGAGCCTGGCCTGTAAGGGCGCAAAAGGCTCACTGTCGACCCCATTGGGAATCCAGTCCACCACCAGGAGACCTTCGTTTATAATCTAATTTCCTGACATCCTCATGGTCAGTTACCTGGGGTGAAGAGAGGGAATAGTCTCAGGGCCAAGATTCAGAAACCCCAGGTCTAGTCCCAGTTTTATTTCTTATCAGCTGTGTCATCATAGACAAGTCACAACTTCCCTACAAAATGAGACTACAAATACCTCTGATGGAACAATGTCAGACACTACTGTGCCCTCACTTGCTAACATATTGACCCCTTTATGGGCTACACAAAATTGTAGAATCTCTGTCCACAGGGAGGTGCTTGTTTGGAAAATAAGACGTGTACCCATGAAACATTTCTTGAGAAATGGCATCATGTTTACAAGAATTTCCTCATTTAATCATCATTCATTGTGTACCTGCTGTGTGCCAGGTGCCACGTTGGACATGGGATGCAGTGCCTTTGTGGGGCATTGAATCTGGTGGGAGAGACAGGCATGTAGTAGGCAGTTGTTTCATTGTGTGTTAAGTGATGGGGAAAATAAGATGCTATGGCAATATTTTGGAGGGGCATGTAAAGCCTGGGCTTTGGGGGTTGGGGGAGGTTTTCTGGAGAAGCAATTCAGAAGCTGAGACCTAAATAATGAAGTGATAACAAGGTGAGGGGGGAAAGGAGGATGTAGTGTTCCAGGCAGAAAGAACAGCATGTGTGAAGGCTCAGAGGTGAGAGAGCATGAGTGATGTTAGAAACTAAATGTAGTTCAGGATGGCTGGAGCATAGCCAGGAAGAGATGGTGTTGGGGCCAGATCATGACGGGTCTTGTAAACTGGGCTTCAGAATTTGAATGTGATTGTAAGTGACTGAAATTTATGATGTGAGATAATTCCTGGTGGCTGGGTGGAGAATGGATTAGGGACAAGTTGGAAGACCAATTAGAGGAGAGAGACAACAGAACTTTGGGCCTGAGAGAGAGCAGTGGGCATGGAGACAAGTGGTGGAGTCCAGTTTTGAAGGTAGAACTTACTGGGTTTGATGTTGAAGGGGAGGGTAAGGACACGAGTCAAGGATGACACAGCTTTACGGTTTGAGCAACTGGGGAAATGAGGGTGCTGTTTTGAGAGATGAATAATGCAGGAGGAGCAGGTTTGTGGGAAGATGATGTGTTCAAGTTGGGACATGTTCAATTTAATTTTCTGCTATTTTAATATTTTCTGAGATTTCAAACCTTAGAGTAAAATGCTTTCAAAGCTGTTAACTTTTTTTGTGTGTATTTGTGAGAGATTTTAACTCCTTTAGGAACCTAAAGACCTTCTTAGGAAAATGGGAATTTACAAAAAAATGACATGCAATTTTGGATCTTCACAGAACCATCTTTAACCCAGCCATCATCATCATCATCATTGCTAATATTATTGAGTATTGACTATGGACCAGGCTCTGTGCCCACCATGTGAGCAAAGCAGACACAATTCCATTTTAGTGGGAGAAATGCCAGAAAGTAAACAGATCGATTCACATTCTAGATGATACACGTGAGGAAGAAGAGCTGGGTGAGATGATAGAAAACCCCAAGGGGAAGTCACAGAGATACGGGTTCAGGGAGCAAGGTCTCAGAGGCAGCAGCACTGAGGCAGAGCCTATAGAGTGGGTGTAGATTCAGGCAAATATCCTTAAGGAGACTCTTCCGAACACAGACAAGCATGTGCAAAGGTCTTAAGGCCGAGCCCAGCAGGTATGGCTCAGTGGTTTAGCCTTGACTGATGAACCAGGAAGTCATGCAGTTCAATTCCCGGTCAGGGCACATGCCCGGGTTGTGGGCTCTCTCCCCAGTAGGGTGTGTGCAGGAGGCAGCCAATCAATGATTCTCTCTCATCATTGATGTTTCTATCGCTCTCTCCCTCTCCCTCTCTGAAATCAATATGTATATAAATGATATATATAAAAGACTCATCATTTTTGAAGAACTAAAATAAAGCTTCAGCTGCTAGATTGTAGTAAGAAGAGTGACAGGAGATAATACCTTGGGAGAGGTGAGCAGGGTCAAAACTATGAACTTGTTCATAGTCTTTATCCTAAGAGTATTTGGAAGCCATTGGCCAACTATCAGCTGAGAATGACTAAATCATAGACCACTGGCTGCTATGAAAGGAATGGATTATAATGGGGCAAGAGAAGAACCAGAGGAGGCTGGTGCCTCAACCCAGCCCAGAGGTGATGATAGTCCTTGGAGTTGGGTGGTGGCCGTGGAGAGGACACATGTAAGTTGCTTTTTGGAGACAGAATGAGCAGGATGGACTGGATGCAGAAGGTGGAGGGGTGGGAGGAGCCGAGGGTTAAGCCTGGTTTCTGGCTTCAGCAACTAGGTACATGGAGGTGCCAGTTTCTGAGTTTCATTTGGTGGGTGGATGGGGAGCATGTAAAATCAAGAGTTCCATTTAGGACAGAGTGTGAGGTGCCTTCCAGAGATCCAAGAGATGTCAAATAAGCAACTGGATATACATCTGGGCTCAGAAGAAAGGATTAGGGCACATACATGAAATAGGGACACATAGAATTTAAAATTTGGGGAATGGGTGAACTCACTAGGAAAGGGCCCAGAAGCAAGGCCAGAGGACTAACCACAGCCAACGCATATTGAACCTTAGAGACTGTGGAGCGAAGGCAGAGATAGAAACGGTGCCGGAGAAAGTGTGGCCAAGCTCTACCTTTCTGTCCCTTTCTTTCTGCAGTGGACGGAGGCTTTGGCTACCTGAAGGACTCAATGTGGTGGGCCGGATTTCTCACCAGTAAGTGGGGGCTTTGCTACGAATGACAGTGACCTGTTGATGGCAGAGGCAGAGATGAAAGGAAGGGTGGAGGGGATGTTTCTGTCTCTAGTGTGCAAAGTATGAACGCGAGGCCCAGGTTTTCAGGGGGACGCCTGAGAGTCTTTGCAGGTAGAACATCTTACCTGCGTC
The DNA here is from genome assembly GCF_000147115.1 of Myotis lucifugus. Taxonomy (NCBI): domain Eukaryota; kingdom Metazoa; phylum Chordata; class Mammalia; order Chiroptera; family Vespertilionidae; genus Myotis; species Myotis lucifugus. The sequence continues at coordinate 2,238,660 of NW_005871104.1, read as the reverse complement.
TCAGATCACTTTCTCAACCCCAAGTCGGTTTTTCATCCATGAAGCATCTGTTCCCAGAGAGGTTTGTACAGAGCTGGTCATGATAAAAGAGCAATTTCTCAACTTCCCCCGAAACATAGGGAGATATCATTGTCTGTTGGCGTCCCTTGGACTTCTCCGTGCAGAAGCTGGTGCTCCTGAGCCAGTTCCCCCATTCCATAGGCAATCTCTGGGTTCACTTAGAACAGCTGTTCTCAACCTGTGGGTTGCGACCCCTTTGGGGGTCGAACGACCCTTTCACAGGGGTCGCCTAAGACCATCGGAAAACATATATATAATTACATATTGTTTTGTGATTAATCGCTATGCTTTAATTATGTTCAATTTGTAACAATGAAAATACATCCTGCATATCAGATATTTACATTACGATTCATAACAGTAGCAAAATTACAGTTATGAAGTAGCAAAAAAATAATTTTATGGTTGGGGGTCACCACAACATGAGGAACTGTATTAAAGGGTCGCGGCATTAGGAAGGTTGAGAACCACTGACTTAGAACAAGGCTGGTCTGCCACTTAAGGTTTGCCCAAATTTGCACATTCACACAGTCCCCCCACTTTCCACCCACCTTCTCTGGCTTTTAAGCCCTAATTCTTTCAGATGGAAAATTAGTCAGCTTTCCATTTATAATTCCCCATGTCAGATTTTGATTCCAGTCCTAGCCAGAGCAATCGCATTTGTCATCTGCTTTCAAAGAGCAGACCCAGGTCATTCTCTTCCAGCGGAGAGACAGAGGAGGCATGGCAGGAGTTTGCAAACGGGGGAGAATTGGGCCCTTTGAGAATGTCAGGCTTTCTAACCACCTGCCTATCTATTGTAAACCACCCACATTTCCTCTGGGAAAGATGACTCTGGACCAGTTGGTACCTGGAGAATTGGTAACTGTAACGGTCTCTTTATTTGATAATTAACACTTTTTAGAACTTACCTTAAAGATACAGAGCAAATATGAGCAGTCCTTGAGACACACTTAACTATGCCTGGACTAGAAGCCAGTAAGACCGTGTCTACCCACAACCATGTCATGTGACTTTGAACTCTGGGCCTGGCTTCCCCATCTTTAACATGGAAAGATTTGATCAGGGTGACCTGGGCCTGGCCTTCTGATCAGAGGCTCCAGGGAGAGCGCATAAGGATCAGGACTTTAAGGACTGCTGGCCTGGGATTCTGTGAATGGTCCGACACTGAGTGAAGCCGCCTCCACCCAGATTCATTTGGGCTGGAGATGGGGTATTGGAGCCTCTTTTCTCCCTTCATTTCCTAGTGGCTGCTGGAGAAATCGCCAACTTCGGGGCCTACGCATTCGCTCCTGCGACAGTCATCACACCTCTGGGAGCGCTGAGTGTCCTCATCAGGTATTGCCACCTCTCTTGCTTTCCCTGGCTCTTTCCTATTTGCAGTTTGTTGAGGTCTGGAACTGCCAAGTGGGGTCAACTGCCACTTGCAATCAGGGACCTGGGTCGGTCCCAGCTCCCAGAGGAGGCATGATGCTATTCAGAGCTCTGGCTCCTGGAATTGCTTGCTGCCAGTGGCTTTAGCATCTCCTCATCTCACGGGGCAATGGAGGGGCAGGCCACGCCCAAACCCATGGGAAGGGTTTCCGCTGCCAACAGCCCAAACGTTTCACGTTAGTGTTTTGGTTCCCCGATAGGAGAAGCTTACAAATGAAAAGCATGAACCCAAGATGAGCATTCCCTGAGTTCTCACCGTAGCTCTACCACTTCGCAGTTACGTTACCATGTGCAAGTCACTTAACCTCTCTAAGCCTCAGTTTCCCCACCTGCTAAATGGGGATGCTAATAACACCTACCTGAAGGCATTGCCACAAGGACTAAATGAGATCATGCACAGAAAGTGCATAGTAGACT
>NW_005871104.1:2213903-2235208 GCF_000147115.1 Myotis lucifugus | reverse complement strand
TACAAATTGCCATAATTTTGGTGTATAATTAAATGAGCCTACAGTGGATTCATTTGCCTTGTGAAGGGGTGAGCTGCTTGCCACCAGAGGTATACGAGCCCAGGCTGAAAGCCGTCTGTTTGCAAAGACGTGCTCATCGGGGAGGAAGTTAGACAAGAGTGCTTTGAAGGACTCTTCCAAATCTTCTGTTTTGGAATACTTCCAGGCTCTAGAGTGAAAGACACTCCCAGGCACGTCCTCAGTCCCGCCAGCACACGTAACCCTCGATCAGTGAGGGCTTTGGGGGAAAAGCTTCCCTGTGAGAGAGGAGTGCGTCCTCTGTTGTTCTCGGGGAGCACTTGCGCAGACCCCGTTTCTCTCCTGGGCGCTGCACAGGCCTGGCTGCCTCATGGCTTCCTCCCATTCCCACCCGCAGTGCCATCCTTTCCTCCTATTTCCTGGGAGAGAGTCTGAACCTGCTGGGGAAGCTGGGCTGTGTGATCTGTGTGACTGGCAGCACAGTGATGGTGATACACGCCCCCGAGGAGGAGAAGGTCACCACTGTCATTGAGATGGCTGCCAAGATGAAAGACACAGGTAGGCCCCAGGCCCCCCACCGACCCCGCAGCCCCTCTCCCTCCACCCCTGAGCAGGAAAGCCCTGGGGATCAAGTGGAAGGGCTGACTGGGATGGGAGCATCTCAGGTGCTGCCACCTGGAGGAGAAGGCAGGCTACAGAAAGTTGGCAGCTGGTGCTAAGGCCAGCTTTTAGGTTTCCCAGCCTGATATATACCCGCCCCATTTATTCAGTGTGCAGTGTGTGCCAGGCACTGTGCTGAATGCTTTACCTGCATTGTCCAGGGGTGGGGAACGTCCAGCCCGTGGGCCATATAAGGCCTGTGAAACCATTTGGTCTGGCCCTGCCAAAGCATCAGGGGTGAGTTAATGAAATGTTCGACCAAAGAGAGCAGGCTAATTTTTAAGTGGATACTTTTGTCTGGCCCGAGAATGATGTTATAAATATCCAAATGGCCCTTGGCAGAAAACAGGTCCCCCACCCCTGGCATTGTCTCTGTCAGTTGTGGCTGCTATAACAGAATACCATAGACTGGCTGGCTTATAAACAACAGCAATTATTTCCCAAGGTTCCGGAGGATGGAAAGTCCATGATGAAGGTGCTGGCAGACTGGGTGTCTGGCCAAAGCTGGCTTCCGGATTCATAGATAACCATCTTCCTACTGTGTCCCATGGGCGGAGGGGTCGAGGGAGCTCTCTGAGGTCCTTTAATAAGGATACTAACCCCATTCCTGGGGGCTCCATCCTCATGACCAATCACCTTCCAAAGGCCCCACCCCCAAATACCATCACTTTGGGGATTATGTTTCAACATATGAATTTGGGGGGACACATTCTGCCTTACAGCATACATGATCTCATTTAATCCTGTGAGGAAAGCTCTCTGTGGAAGGCCTTTTTTTCCTTTAATCTTTTTTTTTTTTTTAATATATATTTTATTGATTTTTTACAGAGAGGAAGGGAGAGAGATAGAGAGTTAGAAACATCGATGAGAGAGAAACATCGATCAGCCGCCTCCTGCACATCTCCCACCGGGGATGTGCCCGCAACCCAGGTACATGCCCTTGACCGGAATCGAACCTGGGACCCTTGAGTCCGCAGGCCGACGCTCTATCCACTGAGCCAAACCGGTTTCGGCTTTTCCTTTAATCTTTATTGTTGAAAGTATTACATAGGTCCTCCTTCCCCCCCGCCCATTAACCTCTTCCAGCCCGCTCCCCTCCCCCCCCCCACCCACCCTCACCACCCCATTGTCCATGTCCACGGGTTATGCATATATGCATACAAAGTTCATTGGTTGATCTCTTCCCACCCACCCTCCCCAGGAAGGTCTTATTATTAGCTTTAGTTTACCACAGCCTTGGGGTTTCTCTGTCCCCCTCTCCTCTGAAGGGTACATCGTGTTTGCTGTGCTGCTGCTGGTCTTCTGCCTCATCCTCATCTTTGTCGTCGCCCCACGTTACGGACAGAGGAACATCCTCGTCTACATCGTCATCTGCTCTGTGATCGGGGCCTTCTCGGTGTCTGCCGTCAAGGGTCTGGGCATCACCATCAAGAACTTCTTCCAGGGGATGCCAGTCGTGCGGCACCCCCTCCCCTACATCCTGTCCCTCATCCTCGCCCTTTCGCTCAGCACTCAGGTCAACTTCCTCAACAGGGCGCTGGACATCTTCAATACCTCCCTGGTGTTCCCCATCTACTACGTGTTCTTCACCACCATCGTGGTCACCTCCTCCATCATCCTCTTCAAGGAGTGGCACAGCATGTCCGCCGTGGACATCGTGGGCACCCTCTCGGGCTTCGTCACCATCATCCTGGGTGTGTTCATGCTTCATGCTTTCAGAGACCTGGACATGAGCCAGACACGCTTGCCCCACATGCACAAAACCCCCACCCCGGCCCCCGCCCCCGCCCCCGAGCCCACTGTCCTTAGACTCGAAGACAAGAATGTCCTCGTGGACAATATAGAACTCTCCAGGACCCCGTCGCCAGAAGAGAAGCCCAAAGTATTTATCGTCCATTCTTAAAGCTCAGGGATCCTGAGTGAGGATGAGCCCTGTGGTACAGCCTGCCTTCTCGGTGTGGGAAGTTATTTTCAGCACAGCTGTTACCCATGGGCTCTCTTTTCTGAGACATTCGTTTATACCTCATCGCTGTTTCCAGGAGGAAAACCCGTACCCACTGAGTGGTGGGGACAGAACTTCCTGGAATCACAACCTCAGTGACCAAACGCCCTGCTTACACTGTTGCCAGCAGGACCCCTGGACCTCCCTTCCCACGTGTTTCCTGGGTGCCATCTGTATGTGGGTGGGGAGAAGACAGAATCTGACCTGTTGAATGTAGCACTAAGGACTTCCCTGAGATGTTGGTCGGCAGGAAATCCTCAGCGCCATTCTCCTGCGACTGACTCGCCATTCCGCAGCCCAAAGAGGAGGCTCAGAGAGCGATCGCCAGGCTTCCCTGTCCAGAGACACAGCTCATGAAATATGTCTTGCTGCTTTCGCCGCTTCCTCTTTCTTTGGAGACAGAAGTAAGACCTCAACTGACCTTCTTACTGTGAAAGTCACCTGGTGTCTCAGGGAAACATTTCCACCAGCCCCACTCCCCAAGCACTCCAGTCCGGAGGTCAGCATCTTCGTTCCCATGGCCTCCTCCCCCACGCCTGCCCCTTTCCTCTCTCCTTACATCTTAAGGAGTTCGTCACTGAGACATTCAAGTTATCTCAGAACTGAACGCAAAGCGACAACCACCACAACAAAAGCTGCCTCGCAGCCAAGCTCTGCTGGCCAAACCCAGCGTGTCCTTCTGCCTCAGAGAACAGCAGTTGCACTGCTCTTAAACATACCCTGCCGAGCTATTGGCAGATGCACTTTTCTTTTCATCGAGGAGTGAAACCAAATATGATTTGGAAGATGGGGAGAGTGAAGAGCAAAGTCAGGATTTGGCAGAAAGCAGCCACCGGCTCCATGGAAACCAAGAGCTAACTTTTGTGTTTACTCTGCTGCCCAACCAATTCCCCAGGCAGAGAGGGCTCTGGGTAATTGCTGGGCTCCAGCCTTAGAGGCTTGGCCAGTGGGACCAGCTTTGAACTTCAGTGACCAAGGGGAGTGTAGGCTTGGCACGGGAGCATCTGGCTGTTGACCAGGTTGCCACCAAGCCCCCAGTTCCACTGATGAGCTGCCCACCTGGGAAGCAGCGTGTCATGATGCTCCAACACCACCTGCTTTGGGGTCTGCCGTTGGTCCCCTCACACTTGGCCAGAGGCATTCACAAAACAGGAGCAGCTGGAGCGAGAGATACTTGATATCCTTCCCTGCAAGTCTGCTTTCCAGCTGCAAGGGGAGTGGGAGTTGGTACAAGGACTACTGAATGCAGCCAAGTATCTGTAAAGAGGGAGGAGTTGACCCTCAGTCCCTGAGCTGGGGCAGCACCTCCCCTGAGAGCTCCCTGCTGTGCCCTGTGTTTACATACCACCCCCCAACCCCAGTCTCTTGCTGGCCTTGGAGCTCCCAAGGTGCAGCTGACCAACAGGCTGGCTTCCTGCACCTCCAGCCTCAAATCCCCAGTTGTTCAGGAATGTGGATTTCTGCCTGTAACTAAAATCAATGCACCATGTTGGATCTTGGGAAGAGCAGGAATCTGAGGGCCCTGAGAGTGTGGTCTGCAGGGTCAAGAATAAAGACCTTCGGGTGTGTTTACTTTAGACTTGCGTCTTAGGCTTCCTTGGACACGGAGCAATTAATTACCCTGGTGCCTCTAGTGCCGGGAAGCCGGTCCCCGATCTCTGGAGGGTTGTGGCTTCCAAGGAAGTCCCTACAGCGCATGGCTGATTAGGGAAGAGAGTCAGTAGAAGACACCCGAGCCCTTACAGCATGCTAAGAACTTCACGTAAATTCTCTATGTCCTCCAAAATCCTCAAGGCAGATATATTTTTATCCTCATCTTATAGATGAGGAAAGGGTCTCAGTCAGAGGTGAAGAAATCGCCCAAGGCCACACAGCCAGGAAGAGTCCACGTTGATATCTGGCTCCAAGCCCGCAGTCTTAACCCCCAGGCACAGTCTGATATTACTCTGCTCATTTCTTCTGTGATCTATGCTGTCACCGCCTCAGAGTACAGAGCGACCACCACGGCCCAGTTGGATGTCCCAAGCACATAGCTGGGACTCATAAAAACCTGTATTGAATGAAGGAACAGTACCATTCCAAATAGTCCTTCTTGGCCCAAACTCTCTTGGGGACCAGATCTCAACCCAGAGTAAGTGCTAATCGAACCCCATGTTCAGCTCTGACACGGACGTCATCTCTGAGCACTTAGTCTGGGCCAGTCCCAGCTGGGCGGGTCCCCGCAGGGCACTTTGCTAATGAGCACGGCATTCCCGAGGCGGGAGTTATTCCCACTTGCATTAAAAGGAGACTCACTCGGGACTCTGGAACGTGCCCCCTCTCACACATCTAGCAAGCGGCACGGGCAGAATCTGAACCCAGGTCTGGACAGCCAGGCTCCGTGTCTGAACAGTGGTTGGCATCGATGATGGTGTTAGGCAGGCAGGGCTGTGGGGTGGTGGCTAATTTCATGAGCAGGCACTTTAGTAGGCAGGGCACTTGTGTTTGGCCCCTTTGATGTCCTTAGGCAAACTCATCACTAGAAAAGTAGGATCAGAACCAAGGACCCTCCCAGGGCTGCTGTGAAGAATAAATGAGGTGAAGTAGCACTCGGAGCCCAGCTGGGCAAGTACTCAGTAAATGCTTCCTGCTATCACGGTGGTGCGGATCCTGTCTGTCTGAGAGAGCCTCAAAGTGGGTCCAGTGAGGGAATGAGGGTGGGACCCCTTCATGGATTGGGAAGCATTAATGGATGAGCTCTGGAGTCTGAAAGCACACACCCCCCACTAGCCCCACGTGCCCACCCAGCCCAATAGACCAGAGCAAGTCCTCTCTCTTTGAAGTATAGGATCCTAGCAATTAAGATGAGAACAGAGGGTCTCAGCTGCCTCCTAAACTCATATCAGGGAACCCCAGGTCATTCATGCCTTTCCTAACCTAGAACCTAATTAAACTAGACCAGCCTATGTCCAAGTGCAGACAAACAGCCCCTTCGACTGGTCTGGGGCTGCCCAAGGCTTGTGTATGGCTCAGCTTCTCCCATTAAGGCTGCGGGCTGTGGTCTCTGTGGGCACTCCCCTGAGGGGTCCTCTGGCAACAGATCCTCTCCAGGCTGAGCAGCAGGACATTCAAACAAACAAACAAACAAACAAGGAATAGCCAAACCAGACATTTCAAATGACAATTTAGTTTAATTAAATACAAACAAGGGGAAAAGGCACCATGGCCCATTCAAGTATTTTGCATAGATGTACAAATACTGTAAACAATTACTAGGTGGACGAGAGAGAAGATGATCTGTTTCCTATGAACAATCTCCCATATAAAAGAAAATTCACATTGCCCTGGATCGCAGACTCACACACGCACACACAGTGGATGGTGTGAGAGGATGCGGGGAAGGGGAGCTTTGGGGGCGCCTGGCTTAGATTCTGCAGAACCCCGCTTAGCACCTTTCTAGTCGGCATACCCGTGGCTTCCTGGGGTGTCCAGCAGAGCTATTGTACACGCAGTCCACACAGTCACTGACTGCAGAACTCGTCCCCAATTTAAATATGCAGGTCTGCCATCCCCTCTGCCAAACACGAATTCGGACCTGGGTAAGGGGAGGCTGTATTCGAAAGGATTATTGCAAGAGGCAGCAAGGGCGGTGGGGCCAGGGGCTACTGCAATCCCGAGAGACCTGTGAGCGTCTCAGAGCTGCGGCGGAAAGGGCTTTTCTTTTATAGGGAGAAGTAAACAAGGCCAAAGAGAACCCAGGCCGCAGGTAGCTCCCACCTGGAGCCCAGCGCCTGGCCTGCCGCTCGCACCCAGACAGGCTGGGAGCCAGGCGCTGTCTCCCTGAGGTCCCCTGAGGTTTACATTTCAGAGATGGCTCCCAGGCTCGTAAGGAAAACATTTCCAAGGTTGTAAAACTGGCAGAAGGCTGAATTAGCTTTAAAAAAGATTTATACACAGCTCCATCTGAACAAAGCGCTGGTTAACTCAGTCCATGAAACCTTAGCTACGCTCCTCTCCTCCCCATGGGACTCTGAAGCTGGACCCACCCTGGGCCCAACATTCAGCCCCTCCCCCAAAAGGCCGAGCACAAGATGGTCCCTGAACACACCTCTTTCTCGCCAAGTTCACTCCCTGCAAAAGCAAAGGCCTCTTTCTTCTGGAGCTCTGGGAGGCGGGCAGCCCTGGCAGCAGCTTGCCTGAGCATTCTCCCAGCTGAAATATTCCCTTTCCCCGTCTTGCAGTGATCCTTTCAAATACAGCCCCTCCTTCCTTGAGTCCGGATTTATCTTTGCAGCACATGAGCACAGGCGGGAAAGGGGCACGGCATGGCCGGTTCTGCTCCTGGGCAGCCACCGTGGCCTGCCAGAGTGGCGACACCTGGCCCCATACACAGAGCTCGGAGTGAAACAGCCAAGAGAACCGGCTGCCAAGAGTCTCTATCAAATTTAAAAAATTCTACCATCTTCCAGTTCACAGTACAATTTTATGGGATGGAGGTGGTAATCATGGAAAACAAAAACAAAACAAAACAAAAACAAGAAAGCAACAACCCAGATCTCTTTGGGTTCTGGTTCCAGGGAGTGTGGACTTCGGGTTCAAAAGGCTCAAGCAGCCACAGGCCGGGGCATTTCCTCTGCAGGGCCATCTGCCCCTGACGCGAGGGAGAAAAGCTGGACACGCCACAGGAGAACCTGTGAGCCACGGGTGGCTTCAGGGTGATTTTTTTAGGGGGTTGTTCTTTACATTTCTGGGACCCAGCATTGAGGTCTGGACATTTGCAGTACCACACTTCAATGACAGGCTGCCCCCTGACTTAATCAACAGCAAGGAAGGCAGAAATTGGCGATGGGGGGCCACCAGGGCCCATGTCAGGGAGACGGGGCGTGAACATCATGACTACCTGAGGGAAGAGACCCCATTTCCCTGAGACCTTTCTAAACCCACCGATGTGTGTCCCCAGGTGCAGGTCCCAAATCTCCCACTTGCCTACGAACCCAATCTATTGAGCACCTGTTGTGTGCAGAGAACTGTAAGGGGTCGGGGGTGAGAGCTCAAGTCTTTTCCGTGCACTGAGGTTTCCAAGAGCACCTTCCCGGGGGTGGCAGTCCCAGAGAACATTCCGGGGACAAGTGGTCTGACCGTGCAGAGCACCACACAGCCCTCCCTCCTGCTCCGGGGAGGGCAGGACTCTCTGAGCGGCGTCTGAGGCTGCTCCGAGTTCTCTCTGTGATGGCAGGTAAGGCAGTGACCAGAGAGAACGCAAGGAAGTAGAGCCTAAACAGCCTGGCTGGCCCCAGCTCAGACTCTCTTCCTTCGAGATGGCCGATTGCGGCTTCTTAGGGACCTCCAGAGACAGGGCTGCTCTGTCGAGGGCCGTGACCAGACCTAGGCATAGACTGGGGTTCCTAGGACGTCTGCTCCCTAGGTCACTGCACCCGCTGCCGTCCCTGCCCCTAGGGACCTTGCTTAGGCTTAGGTCAGAGAATAAGGGGGAGACACCTTGCTGAGGTTATAAAACACAATGGAAAATGAAGCCACGCCCCCACAGCCAGGGCCCGAGTCCACTTTGGTCAACACCCGTGAGAACCGATGGCACGCACCCTCGGGCAGGACACTAGCACCAGGTCCCCAGGAAGTCAGCACTGCGGTGGGTCCACTCCCCGCAGCACCTCACACGGGGCGGGTCCAAGCGGGGAAAAGCGTAGGGCACTTAGAAAGTGCAGAAGACAATGGCAATCAAGAATGATCGTGAGTCAGGAGTCTAAACCTTTGGCATTACGGCTCAGGGGAGGCCTGGTGCTCCCCCTGCTGTCGACACTGCCTACAACTAGTACCTGTCTGAGTCAGAGAGACCCGAGAAATAAGGGGATGGGGGATGGGGGAGGGCAGAGGAGGGAACTAGACTTGTTCCCGTGTGGACGCAGAGCCAGAAGCTGTGACACCCACCAAGCCTGGGCAGGGACACAGCAGCGGCTGGTTTGACCCTCTGTCTCAGAGCTACGAAGGATGGGGAAGTGCCCGGCCTCCGTCCAGCCGGGGACCTTCAGGAAGACAAGCACTGGCAAGCTCCCATGCACACCTTCCACCATGGGCTCCTCCACGCTAAGTCCTGACCTGAAGGGCTGAGGGGACTTTTCCCAGCCGGGCTCCTCAGCGCAGACAGCCCGGGCCTGGGCATCTCTGCGGTGAGGGGCCAGTTGAAGGGAGCTTGGAGAAGCCGCCATTCATCCTCTCCCCCCGGGCTGTATATTGCACAAAACAACTCTGGGATGCCGTTGGATGGTGGGGACTCTGGGCCTGAGAGGAGGCTGGGAGGCAATGAGTCAAGGAGATTTTCGGAGATGCGGTGGTCCGGGAGGAAGGGCTCAGAGGCGGCCAGACGGCTTCCAGACTGTGGTGCTGAGTCCCGGGAAAGGAAGCAGCCCCTAGACAGGCCTAGATTCTTGAGTTAGTCATCCACCCAGCCCTCTGCGCTGTGTAGTCAGGAAACTGTGGGAAGAGAGGGAGGGGAGGGAGAGAAGCGTCAGCTACCTGCGATCGGTGGTGTCCTCTGGGGTGTGGACAGGTCGGACGCGGACAGCCGGTCAGTGAGAGGAATGGTTTCCCGTGACATCAACTCTGCATGCTGGCGCCCCACCCCGAGCTGACAAGCCATCTCCCTTCCTCCCCACAAAGCTGCAGCTCAGTCCACAGATTTCCCGGGGCCCCGTGGGAACACAGGGAGTCAGCCAGCTTCCTCCCCTCCCCTGTGCTCCTAGCCTGGCAGCCGGAGAGCAGGTCAGCCCAGGGAAGCGGGAAGAGGAGTCACTGTGCACATGCTACCAGAGGCCGGCAGTCTGCATCCGTGAACTGCCTTGGCCTCCATGGCAGCCCGGGGAAAGGAAACAGGCTCAGGAGGGTGACTTGCTCAGGGCCACCCAGCCAGTAGGGTGCAGATCCAGGTGTGGAGCCATCAAGAGCTCAGGCTCCTAAGCATCACTTTCCACACGAAACAAAAAGACCCCTGTCCTCCATTTAAGGGACAGTCACACAGGCACCGAGAAACACTAAGCTTTAGTCCTTGGCCTTGGTTCGGAAGCTCAGCCCTCCAGCAGGAAGCGTGAACTCAGTGTTTTCTCAATCACACTCTTGCCCCCGGGACCCTCTGGCTTCAGCTTTGACCTTGAGGGCTTCTGCAGACTCACCTTTGGGGCAGGGGTTAACAGAGGCCAGGACTGCTGAGGGCGGCCCGCGGCGGTGGGTGGCAGGATGGCGGCACCGCCGGGCCTGGAGACGTTCTTGCGGCCTGGCACAGGGTTTGCCGGGAGCGCCTTCTGAGGTGGCCGAGGCCTGGAGATATCCTGGGGAGAAAGCCACAAGCCTCACTCACAGCCCGAGGGGCCTGTTCAAAAGAAAACCTTCCCATTATACGGAGCAGAATCAGGTGTAAGGGGATATGCTCTCCTATGCGGAGCCATGTGAGAAGCTGCCCGCAGCTGTGTGTTAACGCTCAGGAAAAAGCCTGGAGAACAAGTCGGCGGCACCTATGAACATGAGAAAGAACCATTCTCCGACGGAGCCCTTCCACTTCGTGTGACTCAGGTCAGAGAACCACCTGCACAGGTGCACAAAAGTGAGATGACGAGGACGGTCCTTGCAGCACATACGTGACAGAAAAAGAAACTATAAATGACCACAATTTCCATCGGCAGACAAATGACTACATTTACAGTGACACAGGATGCAGCATTTAAAAGGAATGAAGTAGGCTGACATGTGCTAATGTGGACAGATGACCAAGAGTCACTGTGAGCTCACCTATAAGCTACTGAGGCGAGTTCACGTAAAATCTGCCACCACGGCCTCTCACCCGTCCCCGGGGTAAATACAACTGTACGGAAGAGAGCCAGGAAGGACACAGACCACGCTGATAACTGAGGTTAGGGATGGTGTGTGAGCGCGGAGGGCGTTCACCCAGGAGAACATGTAATTTTTTCCGCAAGTGCATATATGTGTATCATGTGTGCAAATAAAAATAAAGTGGAAAAATGACTGGTTGGCTATGGGGGGCACCATGAACAGGAATTCTTTCCTCTCTGCTTTTATGTTACCTTCGTGTTTTATCATCTTCTCTATAAGGCCGTCCCAGACCATCTTATCTAAAATTAACACCCTGCCCCTGGTGCACACCCCTGCTCAGTGCCTTGGGGTGAGGCTGACACCATCTTCATTCAACAAGCTTCCAGTGTAGGGGTCACAGGGACAGCTATCTCATCAGACTGCTCCCTCTGTCTCTCCTCCCGCACCTCTGTACTCCCTCCACACCCTGTCGCTTGCCCTGCTTTACTCCCTTCTTGCTCCCTTTCCCTCCTGCACCCTCTGTGTTATAGGCTGAACTGTGCCCCTTCAAATCCGTATGTTGCAGCTCTAACCCCAGTACCTCAGAATAGAACTGTCTTTGGAGAGAGGGCCTTTAAAGGGGTGATTAAGTTAAAAATGAGGCCCTGATTCAATCCCCCGGGTGTCCTCAGCAGAGGCCACTGGACACAGGAATACGGGGGCACACATGCATGAAGGAAGGACGTATGAGGACATGGGAGAAGCCAAGGAGAGAGGCCGAAGATGAAACCAAATCTACTGACACCTTAATCATGGACTTGTAGCCTCTAGACCAGGGGTGGGCAAACTTTTTGACTCGAGGGCCACAATGGGTTCTTAAACTGGACCGGAGGGCCGGAACAAAAGCATGGATGGAGTGTTTGTGTGAACTAATATAAATTCAAAGTAAACATCATTACATAAAAGGGTACGGTCTTTTTTTTTTTTTTTTTTAGTTTTATTCATTTCAAACGGGCTGGATCCGGCCTGCGGGCCGTAGTTTGCCCACGGCTGCTCTAGACTGTGAGAAAGTAGATTTCTGTTGTTCAGGCCACTGGCCTGTGATGTTTGCTATGGCTGCCCAAGCAGACTCATGTGCTCGCATCTCCTCCCCTCCCCTCTCTGCCAGGCTTTCCCCTCCCTCCCTGTCCGCACAGCTTCTCCCACCCGTTTCAGCTTATCAGAGAACCAAACCGGTGCTCTGATCTCTGCCAAACGGTGACACTGCCTGTGCCCCATGGGCCCCCTGAGACCTGGTGCCAACACCAGTCCCAGGTTCAGAGACAGGCTGGGCCCCCGTGACGCCCTCTGGACTGTGCCCAAGAAAAACAGTCCCAGGAGGAAAATAAGCAAATCCCCCGCTCCACGGTGGGGTCACACCCAAAATACAGTTTGGCTCGGAAGGCCGGCCACCGCCCTGGAAACATCTGGGTCTGCCTGCGGGAACTTCTGCCAGGAGGTACAGTTGCAGCCGCAGAGCACAGGCGCCGGGTAAACAGGCAGCGGGCGGGGCTGCTCGGCTTCCGAAGGGCACCCGTGGGAGTACAGCCCAGGCCCACTCACCCCCCCACAGCCTCCTGCCCCCGACCGGCCCCCATGAGCCAGGCGTCACGGCACACCCCTCCTCAGGCTTCCTGACTAGCGGACGGCACCCATAGGTACAATTTGGTGGGGTAATTACAAAGGTGAGGGAAGTCTGGGGCTGCCACATTCAGGCTCTGGGGTCAGAGGAGGCTTCTTGGGAGAGGTGGCATCTGAGGGGAGACCTGAGGATGAAGGGGAGCTGGGCATTCAGCAGAGGAAACAGCCTTTGCAAAGACCTAGAGAAGGGAAGACGATGGCAGGGAACTGGGAGAAGTAACTTTGGGGTGGAAGGTGGGTGGGTAGTGACTTGTCATAAAATAGGCCACCCAGAGAGGAACTCCTCTGTGGTTTAGGGGCTGCCTGGGAGCATATTTCCCCAGACTCTTCACTCTGACCCTGTAGTTACCAGAACACAGAAAAGGCAGTCAGCTCAGACTTAGCGAGCTCCCCCTTCCCAGCCTCAGTCACCCTCCGTGGCCAGAGGCCTTAAAAGCAATGTCCCCAGCTTTTGGCTGAGCATCCACTTACCTGGGAGAGGATGCAATGTGGTGCGGGGGGCATTGGCCGGCTTGGGGGCGGCCTCCGGGCTGACTCCTTCCGCTCTACTTGGGGTCCAGCCCCAGGGGGGTTCCTAGGAGTCCTGAGGAGGTGTGCTGGCAATGGCACAGGTGGGGAGCTGCCCTGCAGATAGTCCGGAGGGGGCACAGGAGGCTTCCGTGGGGGTTCAGGGGTGTTAATCACCTGTATGGATAAGTCAAGGAACGTCTAAGACAGCAGTTCTCAACCTGTGGGTCGCGACCCCTTTGGGGGTCAAATGACCCTTTCACAGGGGTCGCCTAAGACCATCGGAAAACACATATATAATTACATATTGTTTTTGTGATTAATCACTATGCTTTAATTATGTTCAATTTGTAACAATGAAAATACATCCTGCATGTCAGATATTTACATTACGATTCATAACAGTAGCAAAATTACAGTTATGAAGTAGCAACGAAAATAATTTTATGGTTGGGGGTCACCACAACATGAGAAACTGTATTAAAGGGTCGCAGCATTAGGAAGGTTGAGAACCACTGGTCTAAGACAAAGGAACTCCTAATGCACTTAAAAACTCAGGGAGCCCTTGTGAGATGACCAGAGGCTGAGGGAGAACTGGGTGACTTCTTAAATCCCTGGGATCCCAGAGGCCAGATGCAACCTTTCAAGTCACTAGGGGTTTTTATTATCAATTTCACAAACCACAGAGGCTATTAGGAAAACCCAGCAGGGTCCCGATGGTGAAGGAAAAGTAGTGAAGTTCAAGGTGCAAAGTCCTTACCTTTCGCTTGCCCTGAGGGGTCTGCAACTTGAATGTTGGGTTGGCATGTCCAGTTCCACTGTTCTGAGACACCCTGAAGGGACAACTGGTAACAAGGATTGGGGGGGAGAAGAAATGGGGGTGATCATCGAGGGTCAGTGCCTGAGTTCCCTCTCACCCGAGCACAGCCAGTAAACAGCTAAATCCTCCCCAAAGTCTGCTCTGGAGGAAGTGGGATTGGTCCCCCTGAACCCCAGCTCCCAAGGTAGAAAGATGTGTGGCCAATGGAGATCTCCCAGGGAAAAAGAGTTGGCCTTATTCAAACCAGAGTTTTCCTCAGCACCTTCTCTTCACCCATTTAAGACCTTTCTCCTGCAAGGAGACTCAAGGATGTCATCAACCATCAACTAATCCCCCATAGGGCATCGATTCAGAAGGACCAGGGCTTTAAAATCCCCTGCAGGACAAGTGTAATATAATACGGGACTCAGAGACTAGACATCTTCAACATCCCAAGGGATGAACTGCTTAAAGAAAACTTAGTGTTTGTCTTGAGTTGATGCCCAGCCACCCCTGTGAGTGTCCTGGGCTCGTCATTCTTTCTCTGTTGCCTCAGTTTCCTGCTCTTTAAAATGGGGAACAAGTCAATTAGATAAAGGGTGAAAAATAGAGTCCTTCAACTTTAACTGATTGGGGGCATTCTGCTGAGAAGGATTCTGAGTGATCACCAGGCTCTGCAGAGAATACGTAGAGTAAGGTCGACGAGCACTGTCAGCCGTGGTCTTGGAGCATGGCGGGAGGAGAGGGTGGCGTGCACCTTGCACTGACCTTCCCTGAATTAGACCCACCACCACAGAAAGCTCGACGATCCACAAGGGACCCCAAGGCCTTCGTGGCACCCCGTCATACCTGAACTGTTGCCTCAACTTGGAGGGAAGGGCAAAGGCCTTGAGCTGGCCCAGCCTGCTGTCCTGCTTGCAGCAGTAGTATATCAGCACGAGCACCGCCAGCACGAAGAGGGCCGAGAACACGCCGGCCAGCACGGGACCTACGCCTTCCAGAACAGAGCCCGGTGAGAGATGCAGACACTGCCTGGGCAACCGCAGTGGGCTCCAAACAACAGATCCTGGTTCTTCCTCAGATATTTGATGCGCAGTGAACGTGTATTACTTAATTTAAATACTATCATAAAGATATATTTTAAAAAGCTTGGAAGCCAAAGGGCTGGAATCTCTGAGATTTCCAGGAAAACACTGTACGTTTTTCGCGTGTCTGGTTCTCCATTGTAAGCTGTGTTCATCCAAGGGAATCTAAAGCACTAGAATGTGCCCCAGGTTCCTGATTATTTTTAAGTGGCTGAGCAGGACTGGTTGCCACCCACCCCAAAAGGGTGAGATCATTCAGTAACCTATGGTCTGTCTTAATCTCCCTCTCTCTCTAAGAGGGTTCACTCTCCTCAATAGAAAGGGCAGAAGAGCAACTGAGCTGAGCCCCACACTGGGCTCAGCCCCTCTTTTTCTTGTTCCCTCCTCTACAAAATCAGGATAATAAAGCTGATGCATCATCCCTTTGCAACATGCCACCTGCCCCCATGGTGCCAACATCTCCTCACAAAGGTGGGCAGGCCAGGCACTCACCCTCAGGGGGCATGGGCCCGCTGTCGATGCTGCCTCCAAAGCCAGGCGTGTTGCAGTGGGGTGGGGCCCAGCCTGAGTTGCAGTGGCAGTTCTGGTTGTTGTTGCAGACCTGGAGCGAGGGACGGGCAGAGGTGTCAGCACCCTGGAGAGCTCCCGCCTCCCACAGGGCCTGCAGCCGGGACACTAGCGGAGGAGCCCCAGAACCCTGGACGCACGTACCCCGTGGCCATTGCACTTCTTCCCGCAGCCTTCGGTTTCAAAGAAGGAGGTGTTCCTGCACTCCCCCTCGAAGCAAATCTGCAGTGAGGAGGAGACCGAACCGTCAGCACAAGCAAAGAGACACTGCTCGACAATCAGAAGACTGGGGCTTTGCACCTACGACCTATGGGGCTCAGAAAGGCGGCCCGCTTCAGGCTATGCTTTACAGTGAAAATTCAAAAACCAAAAAAAGCCAAGGGCTGGATAGCAGTTAACTAAATTCCACTTTTACTTTTGTGATTAGCGAGAAAACAACAAATATTATATTGTTAAAACAATAATAGAAATATGTAATAATATAATAAATATGTTATTACATCCTATATTATTATATGTTGGTATATGTTAGTTTCTTAATTGTATGCTAATAGGCACTAATTTTAATATTAAATTTAAAAATAATGATGATGGTGACAGCAGTCTACTCTGTGCCAGGTGCTATACAAAAATGCGTTCTATTGTTTTTAAAAATAATTTCGTTCTCATAGTTAACTCTGCGATGGTGCCACTATTCCCCCAGGCTTCCCTGACTCCTGGTCTTAATTCATATGACATTAATGATGAGGACAAAGGTGATGATGACAGAAGCTAGCCTGTGGAAGCGCAGTCATGTTGGGCCAGCTGGGATTTGAGCTCAGGCATCCTCCCTCCAGAGTTCATGCTCCTCAGTCACTGCCCTCCTGCAGCCCAAACCCTGAGTGAAGCTGGAGGGAGAGACTCACATGGTTGTAGCCACACTTGGTCCCCGTCAGCACCAGGCCTGGGTCCAGCATGTCATTCTCCTCCTCGGCACTTTGGTAGACATGGATGCCCCGACACTGGACTTCCCGCCCATTTATGGTGATGGTGGTGTCGATGGCCACGGCGTTGTACTCCAGGGGCCGGGACTGAGAAGCCTGACACTGGATCTTCCCACACTTGGCATCCCTGGGCCCAGGAGAGAAGGAGGTGGAATCAGAGGCTGGGAAAGAGCTGAGCACAGAAGAGCTTAGTTTTTCTTGACCAGGACAGCAGGCTTGCAAGCCTGGGGAAAGGGCAAAGGAGCAACGGGCATGGTCGAGGGACCCACCAGGAGAGACCCCACGTGGATGTAGACAAAGGGAAAGAAACAGGATCCTTATCCCCAAGCAGATCCAGGCGGGAGCGCTGGCCTTAGGAAGTCCCCTTTCCTGCCAGGACAACGGCCGGAACTGAGCAACCTGCCCGTAGGGTCCTTGCACCCCATGCACCCAGATGCTGCCACCACATCATCGTCCTCTCTCATCTGGACACCAGGAAACGGATCTTTCTGCCTCCAGTCTTGCCCCATTAGAATCTAATTTCTAAATTGCTCTCAAGCCGAAGTCCACGCTCTCTCAGCCATGTCTTTAGGAATTTATGATCTGGTCTCTAACTATCCAGTCTCATTTCTCAGAAGCCCCTTCTCCATTACACCCCAACATTATACTTTATATCAAATTATTAGTTCTACTGACGACTGATTTTTCTCTTCTCTTCTCTGCCTGGGACACTCTTCCCAGGGACCAGCACCATTCCCCACCCTACTCAACGAGATCATTTGTCCAGATCTCCACTTAGGCATAACTTCCATTGGGAAACGATCTACACCCACTAAGATCATGTCCATTATCATGCTACATTGTTAATTAAAAGTTCCATGTACTCAGCAGAGTATCTGGCACATGGTACACCCTCCACAGAGAGTGGATAGGTGAACGGATGGATGGGTGGTTGAAATGAATGAATACATGAATGAATGAGTGACTGAGTGAATGAATGATGGGTTATTCAGATGAGGGTGTAATCAGCACCCTGCAGAAATAACCCAAGAAGGCTGATGGCCTGCCCTACTGTAAGAAAGTCCTGAACGGAAGTCTGATCGGCTTTCTAGGAAGCATTGCCATCGCACCCTCCCCCGGACTTCCTCAGGCTGAATGGGGCATTGTCCAACAGCCGCCCAGCTCTGGGGCTGCCAAGCTGCTGAGCCGGTGGGAGGGAGGAGTGAGGAGGACACAGAAGGAATTGCTTCGTTACCCCGCATCCCACGGGGTCTGCCCAGCGGTCATTACCTGATGCTGCACTTCTTGTGTTTCCCATTCATGTCCTTCCCACAGTTCCCATAGGTGTCCCCTGCCACATTCACCCTCTCGAAGCAGAGGTCGTGAGCAAGCTGGGCACCTGAGTGGGCAAGAAACATCTGTCAGTACCCTAGCCAACTAGAGAAGCCAGAAGCCCCCAGTGGGCAAAGCCGGTCCTTGGTAAAGGGTCAAGGTGAAGAAAGCTTTTGGGGAGAGAATATTTTCTTCCTTTACTCCCATCAGGTTACTCCATTCCTACTCATAGCAAAAGCTTTTATATCAGCTCATTATACCTTACCGAGGTTTTGTATCTACCTGTGGGTTTGTATGTTAAACCTTCTTCTCTCTAGTAAAGAAACCCTGTCCTTTTAGGGATTTTTAAAAATAAGTAATACACGTGCAAATGTTTAAAGAAATAAAGTATATCTTGGGAATTTTCTTGGGACTAGCCATTCCAATTCTTACTTCCCTACACCCTGGAGAAGTAATCACAATTAATGATGTATCTTCTACAGAGAACTATGTTAACTTCTAGATCAACGGTTCTGAACCTGTGGGTCGCGACCCCTTTGGCGGTTGAATGACCCTTTCACAGGGGTCACCTAAGACCATCCTGCATATCAGATATTTACATTACGATTCATAACAGTAGCAACATTACAGTTATGAAGCAGCAATGAAAATAATTTTATGGTTGGGTCACAACATGAGGAACTGTATTTAAAGGGCCAGAAGGTTGAGAACCACTGTTCTAGATACAATTCTTATGTATCTTTTGGAGACAATTTATCTCATCAAGAATGACAGCCTATTCTATTCGCCGTCCTGCCTCTTGCACTGTTCTCTCAATTCACTGTGGGAGATTTTATTCAGTAGACACTGAGCTGCTGCTTTTATTCAGCTGCATCGTGTTCCACTGTATGGATGTACCAGAATTAATTTAATTGGCCCCTATGAAGGATGTATAGGCTGTTATTGCTAGAAAGAAGAATGCTGCAACCATTATCCATGTAACTTATCTTTACATACATGTTCAAGTACAGTGGAAGATACATGCCTAAGCAGTAGAATGGATGGGCCCGATGACTAGTGCATTTAAAATGTTTACATCTCTGCCCTAACCCGTTTGGCTCAATGGATAGAGCGTTGGCCTGCGGACTCGAGGGTCCCAGGTTCGATTCCGGTCAAGGGCATGTACCTTGGTTGCAGGCACATACCCAGTAGGGAGTGTGCAGGAGGCAGCTGATCGATGTTTCTCTCTCATCGATGTTTCTAACTCTCTATCCCTCTCCCTTCCTCTCTGTAAGAAATCAATAAAATATATTTAAAAAAATAAAAATAAAATGTTCACATCTCCAAATCGCTCTCCATAGGGGCTGTACCTATCTGTGGCCCCCTCACTCTCCACATCTATATTATCATTGCTCTTGTGGCCGTTAGAGTATCACTATTATTACTACTACATTACATTAACTCTTCCGTCGCTGCCAATCTGATGCATGCACAATCCCATCTTACAGTAGTTTGCACTTGCCTTCACTTCATATGAGTGCGGGTAAGCATCTTCCTGTTCTGTCGCCATCCTCTGCCCATTTGTCTTTTGGATGATTCTTACCCATTTACTCGCTCTGAGAACTGACAGCATTGAGGAACTGGGAGGAACACAGTCCACTGCCTCTCCCTAAAAGTCTACCCTGACCCGAGGGCAGCATCTGGAGATGCTGCGTTGAAGCCAAGAGTCCACACTCAGCAGAGGTGGGTGGGACGAGGGCTGACCCTGCCCACTTACCGGGACCCCACAGCTGCTCGCACTGGGCCTGGTAGGTGAGGCACATGCCGTTGTAGCAGTAGGCCTGGCCGCCCTCACAGGAGGTGCCGTCCATCTGGTAGAAGTTGGTGGGACAGTGGGGAGACTTGCCCGTGCAGAACTCTGGGAGGTCGCACTGCCGGGCCTGTGGGCGGCACAGCGTGCCAGGGGCCACCAGCTGGGCGAGGAAAAGAGGGGAAAGCATCAGTCTCCCTCCAGCCTCCCAGAGAGGCCCGTGAGCATCGCTCTGTGGAACGGAATTCCCATTCCCATTATTTCACAGGCCCTCAGGAGTTCAAACCATCATCACCCTCTAATGTGAACAGTGACTTAGAGTTTTCCAGGCGTTTTCCCAAAGGTAACTCACTTCCTCTCCAGAGGAGGTCGGCCAGAGATCATATTCATGCAACAACTGACAGCTGACTAAATACTTCAGTAATAATGGCTACTTTTATGGAGCTCCCGCTTAGGTGCCCAGTACAACTATTATTTCATTTAGTTTTCATGACAGTTTTATGTAATATAATTATCCCTATTTTACAGATTATGAAATCTGAGGCCGAAGAGGCTAAGCAATGTATCCAAAGCCTTATGGTGAATAAATGGCAAAAGAATCAGGCCCACTAATATATACACATACACACACACACACACACACAGCACACACATATTATAAACTCACATAAGCAAATATATAGACCCATTTACACATATTCATCTAAATTATACATATGCACATTTCCCCCGAACACCTACATGTATACTCTCATGTGCTCATTATGTGTTCAAGGGGGTCCGGGCTCCATGTTTCTGAAACTTTGAGGCCCTCCTTTCCCCCAGAAGGAGGCCGTGTCCTGTCCATCACCCCACAGCGGTTCTGTTAGGTCAGGGAAAGGGCCACTCACCTTACAGCGGTGACAGCAGGAGCCGTGGGCACACTCCGCCCCGTCCCTCAGGGTGCAGTTAGAGGCATTGCAGCAGGGATTGTCACATTCCTGGGGAGACAGTGGGAGTGGGCGTGAGCCTCCCGGGCAGCAGGACAGGGAGACAGAGTCTGGGAGGGGTCAGGGCCTTCACCTGCCTCTCCCATCTCCCCAACCCCACCCACATGCCCGGAGCCTGACTCCCTAGGAAGCCTTTATAAAAAAATCACTTTATAGCTTAATCGCTAAGGTAATGTATATTTATCTTAGGGGTGGGGGAATATATATTGTTTATATTTATATTTAATACACACACACACACAATCATCAGCTCAGGCACAACTACATTTTGAGTGTGGATATTTTTCTATACACATACACTTATTTTATAAAATCAAAGTATCCACAGTGCTTTTTAACACAATGTACTAGGCACACACCTCCTTATAATCATGCATCCTTCCAAAACCTGATTTTCAGAATAGCATCCCACTATATGGAAATTCTGTGATTTTTTTCTCATCCCCAATATAACACCTCAAGACTCTGTCTTCTGTGCTTTTCTACACTGCCCTCCCTGCCCCCCACCCCCCCACCCCCGGGTCTTCCTATCCCACAAAAAGAGGCCATCAGGAGCCAGGGCATCCTGCAACAACCTTGCACACAGTTTACATCAGCTCCTGGCCTGCTTCCTCAGACTTCTCTCACCATCTGCTGCTCTTCCTCAAGCCTCGCCGGCCCGGGCCTTTCCGGGACAGGTCTCTAGGGCTTCCACGCTCTCCTCGCTTCCTTCCTGCCCTACTGCTCCCCATTTGCTGACAGCAAGAGATTTAAAGGGATGACGAGATGGCCAGTGGCTGTGAGTGTCCTTATAACACTCCAACTAGAGTCACAGGCCTGGCCACAAACATTTCTTGACAATGTGCCGGTCTCCGTGCATAGGACCATCACAGCCTGTGAGGCAAGACCATTCCCACTTCACAGGCAGGGAAACTGGGGCTGAAACAAGTCGAGGCGCACACACCTGGCAAGTGTTGGAGCAGAATTCAAGCCATGTCTCCCTGGGGCCCACTTCATGCTTATTAACCATATCATAACCATAACTGTCTAGGTCAAGCATATTGAAGACACCACTGCCCGACTATAGAAGCCCACCCACCTTCCCCAAGAGAGGGAACTAGAACACTTCCCTTCCATTC